>NC_064627.1:91432690-91735934 GCF_023864275.1 Schistocerca cancellata
TGCAGGTTAACGGTATCCCTAGGACCTTCAAATCAACGATGAAACACAGAAATTGCATCGATATTGAAAACAAAAGGCAAAATGCCGACGTATTTACAAGAGGAGTAACTCATCTAATAGTTCGTGATTTTAGCCTTTCTTGGGACAGCAGTATTAGATTCCGATGCACCATTGCAGGATTACTGTATCCCTTGGACCTTAAAATCAACGATGAAACACAGAAATTGCATCGATATTGAATACAAAATGCAAAATGTCGACTTATTTACAAGAGGAGTAACTCTTCTAATAGTTCGTGCTTTGAGCCTTTCCTGGGACAGCAGTATTAGATTCCGATGTACCATTGCTGGTTTACTGTATCCCTTGGACCTTCAAATCAACGATGAAACACCGAAATTGCATCGATATTGAAAACAAAACGCAAAATGTCGACTGATTTACAAGAGGAAAAACTCATCTAATAGTTCGTGCTTTGAGCCTTTCCTCGGACAGCAGTATTAGATTCCGATGCACCATTCCAGGTTTACTGTATCCCTTGGACCTTCAAATCAACGATGAAACACAGAAATTGCATCGATATTGAATACAAAAGGCAAAATGTCGACTTATTTACAAGAGTAGTAATTCTTCTAATAATTCGTGCTTTGAGCCTTTCCTGGGACAGCAGTATTAGATTCCGATGCATCATTGCAATTTTACTGTATCCCTTGGACCTTCAAATCAACGATGAAACACAGAAATTGCGTCGATATTGAATAAAAAAGGCAAAATGTCGACTTATTTATAAGAGGAGTAACTCTTCTAATAGTTCGTGTTTTGAGCCTTTCCTGGGACAGCAGTATTAGATTCGGATGCTCCATTGCAGGTTTACTGTATCCCTTGGACCTTCAAATCAACAATGAAACACAGAAATTGCATCGATATTGAATACAAAAGGCAAAATTTCGACTTATTTATAAGAGGAGTAACTCTTCTAATAGTTCGTGCTTTGAGCCTTTCCTGGGACAGCAGTATTAAATTCCGATGCACCATTGCAGGTTTACTGTACCCTTGGACCTTCAAATCAACGATGAAACACAGAAACTGCATCGATGTTTAATACAAAAGGCAAAATTTCGAATTATTTACAAGAGGAGTAACTCTTCTATTAGTTCGTGCTTTGAGCCTTTCCTGGGACAGCAGTATTAAATTCCGCTGCACCATTGCAGGTTTACTGTATCCCTTGGACCTTTAAATCAACGATGAAGCACGAAAATTGCATCGATATCGAATACAAATTGCAAAATGTCGATTTATTTACAAGAGGAGTAACTCTTCAAATAGTTCGTGCTTTGAGCCTTTCCTGGGACAGCGGTATTAGATTCCGATACACCATTGCAGGTTTACTGTATGTCTTGGACCTTCAAATCAACGATGAAACACGGAAATTGCATCGATATGTAATATAAATGCAAAATGTCGACTTATTTATTAGAGAAGTAACTCTTCTAATAGTTCGTGTTTTGAGCCTTTCCTGGGACAGCAGTATTAGATTCCGCTGCACCATTTCAGGTTTACTGTATCCCTTGGACCTTCAAATCAACGATGAAACACAGAAATTGCATCGATATTGAATACTAAAGGCAAAATGTCCACTTTTTCACAAGAGGAGTAACTCTTCTAATAGTTCGTGCTTTGAGCCTTTCCTGGGACAGCAGTATTAGGTTCCGATGCTCCATTGCAGGTTTACTGAATCCCTTGGACCTTCAAATCAACGATGAAACACAGAAATCGCATCGATATTGAATACAAAAGGCAAAATGTCGACTTATTTACAAGAGGAGTAACTCTTCTAATAGTTCGTGCTTTGAGCCTTTCCTGGGACAGCAGTATTAGATTCCGGTTCAACATTGCAGGTTTACTGTATCCCTTGGACCTTCAAATCAACGATGAAACACAGAAATTGCATCGATATTGAAAACAAAAGGCAAAATGCCGACGTATTTACAAGAGGAGTAATTCTTCTAATAGTTCGTGCTTTGAGCCTTTCCTGGGTCAGCAGTATTAGATTCCGATGCATCATTGCAATTTTACTGTATCCCTTGGACCTTCAAATCAACGATGAAACACAGAAATTGCATCGATATTGATTAAAAAAGGCAAAATGTCGACTTATTTATAAGAGGAGTAACTCTTCTAAAAGTTCGTGTTTTGAGCCTTTCCTGGGACAGCAGTATTAGATTCCGATGCACCATTGCAGGTCTACTGTATCCCTTGGACCTTCAAATCAACGATGAAACACAGAAACTGCATCGATGTTTAATACAAAAGGCAAAATTTCGAATTATTTACAAGAGGAGTAACTCTTCTAATAGTTCGTGTTTTGAGCCTTTCCTGGGACAGCAGTATTAGATTCCGATGCACCATTGCAGGTCTACTGTATCCCTTGGACCTTCAAATCAACGATGAAACACAGAAACTGCATCGATATTGAATACAAAAGGCAAAATTTCGACTTATTTACAAGAGGAGTAATTCTTCTAATATTTCGTGCTTTGAGCCTTTCCTGGGACAGCAGTATTAGATTCCGATGCATCATTGCAGGATTACTGTATCCCTTGGACCTTCAAATCAACGATGAAACACAGAAATTGCATCGATATTGAATACAAAATGCAAAATGTCGATTTATTTATAAGAGGAGTAACTCTTCTAATAGTTCGTGTTTTGAGCCTTACCTGGGACACCTGTATTAGATTCCGATGCACCATTGCAGGTTTACTGTATCCCTTGTACCTTCAAATCAACGATGAAACACAGAAATTGCATCGATATTGAATACAAAAGGCAAAATGTCGACTTATTTACAACAGGAGTAACTCTTCAAATAGTTCGTGCTTTGAGCCTTCCCTGGGACAGCAGTATTAGATTCAGATGCACCATTGGAGGATTACTGTATGCCTTGGACCTTCAAATCAACGATGAAGCACAGAAATTGCATCGATATTGAATAAAAATGGCAAAATGTCGACTTATTTACAGGATTAGTAACTCTTCTAATAGTTCGTGTTTGAGCCTTTCCTGGGACAGCAGTATTAGATTCCGATGCACCATTGCAGGATTACTGTATCCCTTGGACCTTCAAATCAACGATGAAACACAGAAGTTGCATCGATATTGAATACAAAAGGCAAACTTACAACTTATTTACAAGAGGAGTAACTCTTCTAATAGTTTGTGCTTTGAGCCTTTCCTGGGACAGCAGTATTAGATTCCGATGCACCATTGCAGGTTTACTGTATCCCTTGGACGGTCAAATCAACGATGAAACACAGTAATTGCATCGATATTGAATACAAGAGGCAAAATGTCGACTTATTTATTAGAGGAGCACCTCTTCTAATAGTTCGTGCTTTGAGTCTTTCCTGGGACTGCAGTACTAGATTCCGATGCACCATTGCAGGTTTACTGTATCCCTTGGACCTTCAAATCAACGATGAAACACAGAAATTGCATCGATATGTAATACAAATGCAAAATGTCGACTTATTTATAAGAGAAGAAACTCTTCTAATAGTTCGTGCTTTGAGCCTTTCCTGGGACAGCAGTATTAGATTACGATGCACCATTTCAGGTTTACTGTATCCCTTGGACCTTCAAATCAACGATCAAACACAGAAATTGCATCGATATTGAATACAAAAGGCAAAATGTCAACTTATTTACAAGAGGAGTAATTCTTCTAATAGTTCGTGATTTGAGCCTTTCTGGGACAGCAGTATTAGATTCCGATGCATCATTGCAAATTGACTGTATCCCTTGGACCTTCAAATCAACGATGAAACACAGAAATTGCATCGATGTTTAATACAAAAGGCAAAATGTCGACTTATTTATAAGAGGAATAACTCTTCTAATAGTTCGTGCTTTGAGCCTTTCCTGGGACAGCAGTATTAAATTCCGATTCACCATTGCAGGTTTACTGTACCCTTGGACCTTCAAATCAACGATGAAACACAGAAATTGCATCGATGTTTAATACAAAAGGCAAAATTTCGAATTATTTACAAGAGGAGTAACTCTTCTAATAGTTCGTGCTTTGAGCCTTTCCCAGGACTGCAGTATTAGATTCCGATCCACAATTGCAGGTTTACTGTATCCCTTGGACCTTCAAATCAACGATGAAACACAGAAATTGCATCGATATTGAATACAAAAGGCAAAATGTCGACTTATTTACAAGAGGAGTAACTCTTCAAATAGTTCGTGCTTTGAGCCTTTCCTGGGACAGCAGTATTAGATTCCGAAGCACCATTGCAGGTTTACTGTATCCCTTGGACCTTCAAATCAACGATGAAACACAAAATTGCATCGATATTGAATACAAAAGGCAAAATGTCGACTTATTTACAAGAGGAGTAACTCTTCAAATAGTTTGTGCTTTGAGCCCTTCCTGGGACAGCAGTATTAGATTCCGATGCACCATTGCAGGTTTACTGTATCCCTTGCACGTTCAAATCAACGATGAAACACAGTAATTGCATCGATATTGAATACAAAAGGCAAAACGTCGACTTATTTATAAGAGGAGCACCTCTTCTAATAGTTCGTGCTTTGAGCCTTTCCTGGGACTGCAGTACTAGATTCCGATGCACCATTGCAGGTTTACTGTATCCCTTGGACCTTCAAATCAACGATGAAACACAGAAAATGCATCGATATGTAATACAAATGCAAAATGTTGACTTATTTATAAGAGAAGTAACTCTTCTAATAGTTCGTGCTTTGAGCCTTTCCTGGGACAGCAGTATTAGATTCCGATGCACCATTTCAGGTTTACTGTATCCCTTGGACCTTCAAATCAACGATGAAACACAGAAATTGCATCGATATTGAATACAAAAGGCAAAATGTCGACTTATTTACAAGAGGAGTAATTCTTCTAATAGTTCGTGCTTTGAGCCTTTCTGGGACAGCAGTATTAGATTCCGATGCATCATTGCAATTTGACTGTATCCCTTGGACCTTCAAATCAACGATGAAACACAGAAATTGCATCGATAATGAATACAAAAGGCAAAATGTCGACTTATTTATAAGAGGAGTAACTCTTCTAATAGTTCGTGTTTTGAGCCTTTCCTGGGACAGCAGTATTAGATTCCGATGCACCATTGCAGGTTTACTGTATCCCTTGGACCTTCAAATCAACGATGAAACACAGAAAATGCATCGATATTGAATACAAAAGGCAAAATGTCGACTTATTTATAAGAGGAGTAACTCTTCTAATAGTTCGTGCTTTGAGCCTTTCCTGGGACAGCAGTATTAAATTCCGATGCACCATTGCAGGTTTACTGAACCCTTGGACCTTCAAATCAACGATGAAACACAGAAATTGCATCGATGTTTAATACAAAAGGCAAAATTTCGAATTATTTACAAGAGGAGTAACTCTTCTAATAGTTCGTGCTTTGAGCCATTCCCAGGACAGCAGTATTAGATTCCGATCCACAATTGCAGGTTTACTGTATCCCTTGGACGTTCAAATCAACGATGAAACACAGAAATTGCATCGATATTGAATACAAAAGGCAAAATGTCGACTTATTTACAAGAGGAGTAACTCTTCAAATAGTTCGTGTTTGAGCCTTTCCTGGGACAGCAGTATTAGATTCCGAAGCACCATTGCAGGTTTACTGAATCCCTTGGACCTTCAAATCAACGATGAAACACAGAAATTGCATCGATATTGAATACAAAAGGCAAAATGTCGACTTATTTACAAGAGGAGTAACTCTTCAAATAGTTCGTGCTTTGAGCCTTCCCTGGGACAGCAGTATTAGATTCAGATGCACCATTGCAGGATTACTGTATGCCTTGGACCTTCAAATCAACGATGAAGCACAGAAATTGCATCGATATTGAATACAAATGGCAAAATGTCGACTTATTTACAGGATTAGTAACTCTTCTAATAGTTCGTGTTTGAGCCTTTCCTGGGACAGCAGTATTAGATTCCGATGCACCATTGCAGGATTACTGTATCCCTTGGACCTTCAAATCAACGATGAAACACAGAAGTTGCATCGATATTGAATACAAAAGGCAAACTTACAACTTATTTACAAGAGGAGTAACTCTTCTAATAGTTTGTGCTTTGAGCCATTCCTGGACAGCAGTATTAGATTCCGATGCACCATTGCAGGTTTACTGTATCCCTTGGACGTTCAAATCAACGATGAAACACAGTAATTGCATCGATATTGAATACAAAAGGCAAAATGTCGACTTATTTATAAGAGGAGCACCTCTTCTAATAGTTCGTGCTTTGAGCCTTTCCTGGGACTGCAGTACTAGATTCCGATGCACCATTGCAGGTTTACTGTATCCCTCTGACCTTCAAATCAACGATGAAACACAGAAATTGCATCGATATGTAATACAAATGCAAAATGTCGACTTATTTATAAAAGAAGTAACTCTTCTAATAGTTCGTGTTTTGAGCCTTTCCTGGGACAGCAGTAATAGATTCCGATGCACCATTTCAGGTTTACTGTATCCCTTGGACCTTCAAATCAACGATGAAACACAGAAATTGCATCGATATTGAATACAAAAGGCAAAATGTCGACTTATTTACAAGAGGAGTAATTCTTCTAATAGATCGTGCTTTGAGCCTTTCTGGGACAGCAGTATTAGATTCCGATGCATCATTGGAATTTGACTGTATCCCTTGGACCTTCAAATCAACGATGAAACATAGAAATTGCATCGATATTGAATACAAAAGGCAAAATGTCGACTTATTTACAACAGGAGTAACTCTTCAAATAGTTCGTGCTTTGAGCCTTCCCTGGGACAGCAGTATTAGATTCAGATGCACCATTGCAGGATTACTGTATGCCTTGGACCTTCAAATCAACGATGAAGCACAGAAATTGCATCGATATTGAATACAAATGGCAAAATGTCGACTTATTTACAGGATTAGTAACTCTTCTAATAGTTCGTGTTTGAGCCTTTCCTGGGACAGCAGTATTAGATTCCGATGCACCATTGCAGGATTACTGTATCCCTTGGACCTTCAAATCAACGATGAAACACAGAAGTTGCATCGATATTGAATACAAAAGGCAAACTTACAACTTATTTACAAGAGGAGTAACTCTTCTAATAGTTTGTGCTTTGAGCCTTTCCTGGGACAGCAGTATTAGATTCCGATGCACCATTGCAGGTTTACTGTATCCCTTGGACGTTCAAATCAACGATGAAACACAGTAATTGCATCGATATTGAATACAAAAGGCAAAACGTCGACTTATTTATAAGAGGAGCACCTCTTCTAATAGTTCGTGCTTTGAGCCTTTCCTGGGACTGCAGTATTAGATTCCGATGCACCATTTCAGGTTTACTGTATCCCTTGGACCTTCAAATCAACGATGAAACACAGAAATTGCATCGATATTGAATACAAAAGGCAAAATGTCGACTTATTTACAAGAGGAGTAATTCTTCTAATAGTTCGTGCTTTGAGCCTTTCTGGGACAGCAGTATTAGATTCCGATGCATCATTGCAATTTGACTGTATCCCTTGGACCTTCAAATCAACGATGAAACACAGAAATTGCATCGATAATGAATACAAAAGGCAAAATTTCGACTTATTTATAATAGGAGTAACTCTTCTAATAGTTCGTGTTTTGAGCCTTTCCTGGGACAGCAGTTATAGATTCCGATGCACCATTGCAGGTTTACTGTATCCCTTGGACCTTCAAATCAACGATGAAACACAGAAAATGCATCGATATTGAATACAAAAGGCAAAATGTCGACTTATTTATAAGAGGAGTAACTCTTCTAATAGTTCGTGTCTTGAGCCTTTCCTGGGACAGCAGTATTAAATTCCGATGCACCATTGCAGGTATACTGAACCCTTGGACCTTCAAATCAACGATGAAACACAGAAATTGCATCGATGTTTAATACAAAAGGCAAAATTTCGAATTATTTACAAGAGGAGTAACTCTTCTAATAGTTCGTGCTTTGAGCCTTTCCCAGGACAGCAGTATTAGATTCCGATCCTCAATTGCAGGTTTACTGTATCCCTTGGACCTTCAAATCAACGATGAAACACAGAAATTGCATCGATATTGAATACAAAAGGCAAAATGTCGACTTATTTACAAGAGGAGTAACTCTTCAAATAGTTCGTGTTTGAGCCTTTCCTGGGACAGCAGTATTAGATTCCGAAGCACCATTGCAGGTTTACTGAATCCCTTGGACCTTCAAATCAACGATGAAACACAGAAATTGCATCGATATTGAATACAAAAGGCAAAATGTCGACTTATTTACAAGAGGAGTAACTCTTCAAATAGTTCGTGCTTTGAGCCTTCCCTGGGACAGCAGTATTAGATTCAGTTGCACCATTGCAGGATTACTGTATCCCTTGGACCTTCAAATCAACGATGAAACACAGAAACTGCATCGATATTGAATACAAAAGGCAAAATTTCGACTTATTTACAAGAGGAGTAATTCTTCTAATAGTTCGTGCTTTGAGAGTTTCCTGGGACAGCAGTATTAGATTCCGAAGCACCATTGCAGGTTTACTGTATCCCTTGGACCTTCAAATCAACGATGAAACACAGAAGTTGCATCGATATTGAATACAAAAGGCAAACTTACAACTTATTTACAAGAGGAGTAACTCTTCTAATAGGTCGTGTTTTGAGCCTTTCCTGGGACAGCAGTATTAGATTCCGATGCACCATTGCAGGTTTACTGTATCCCTTGGACGTTCAAATCAACGATGAAACACAGTAATTGCATCGATATTGAATACAAAAGTGCAAAATGTCGACTTATTTATAAGAGGAGCACCTCTTCTAATAGTTCGTGCTTTGAGCCTTTCCTGGGACTGCAGTACTAGATTCCGATGCACCATTGCAGGTTTACTGTATCCCTCTGACCTTCAAATCAACGATGAAACACAGAAATTGCATCGATATGTAATACAAATGCAAAATGTCGACTTATTTATAAAAGAAGTAACTCTTCTAATAGTTCGTGTTTTGAGCCTTTCCTGGGACAGCAGTAATAGATTCCGATGCACCATTTCAGGTTTACTGTATCCCTTGGACCTTCAAATCAACGATGAAACACAGAAATTGCATCGATATTGAATACAAAAGGCAAAATGTCGACTTATTTACAAGAGGAGTAATTCTTCTAATAGTTCGTGCTTTGAGCCTTTCTGGGACAGCAGTATTAGATTCCGATGCATCATTGCAATTTGACTGTATCCCTTGGACCTTCAAATCAACGATGAAACACAGAAATTGCATCGATATTGAATACAAAAGGCAAAATGTCGACTTATTTACAACAGGAGTAACTCTTCAAATAGTTCGTGCTTTGAGCCTTCCCTGGGACAGCAGTATTAGATTCAGATGCACCATTGCAGGATTACTGTATGCCTTGGACCTTCAAATCAACGATGAAGCACAGAAATTGCATCGATATTGAATACAAATGGCAAAATGTCGACTTATTTACAGGATTAGTAACTCTTCTAATAGTCCGTGTTTGAGCCTTTCCTGGGACAGCAGTATTAGATTCCGATGCACTATTGCAGGATTACTGTATCCCTTGGACCTTCAAATCAACGATGAAACACAGAAGTTGCATCGATATTGAATACAAAAGGCAAACTTACAACTTATTTACAAGAGGAGTAACTCTTCTAATAGTTTTTGCTTTGAGCCTTTCCTGGGACAGCAGTATTAGATTCCGATGCACCATTGCAGGTTTACTGTATCCCTTGGACGTTCAAATCAACGATGAAACACAGTAATTGCATCGATATTGAATACAAAAGGCAAAACGTCGACTTATTTATAAGAGGAGCACCTCTTCTAATAGTTCGTGCTTTGAGCCTTTCCTGGGACTGCAGTACTAGATTCCGATGCACCATTGCAGGTTTACTGTATCCCTTGGACCTTCAAATCAACGATGAAACACAGAAATTACATCGATATGTAATACAAATGCAAAATGTTGACTTATTTATAAGAGAAGTAACTCTTCTAATAGTTCGTGCTTTGAGCCTTTCCTGGGACAGCAGTATTAGATTCCGATGCATCATTGCAGGTTTACTGTATCCCTTGGACCTTCAAATCAACGATGAAACACAGAAATTGCATCGATATTGAATACAAAAGGCAAAATGTCGACTTATTTATAAGAGGAGCACCTCTTCTAATAGTTCGTGCTTTGAGCCTTTCCTGGGACTGCAGTACTAGATTCCGATGCACCATTGCAGGTTTACTGTATCCCTCTGACCTTCAAATCAACGATGAAACACAGAAATTGCATCGATATGTAATACAAATGCAAAATGTCGACTTATTTATAAAAGAAGTAACTCTTCTAATAGTTCGTGTTTTGAGCCTTTCCTGGGACAGCAGTATTAGATTTCGAAGCACCATTGCAGGTTTACTGAATCCCTTGGACCTTCAAATCAACGATGAAACACAGAAATTGCATCGATATTGAATACAAATGGCAAAATGTCGACTTATTTACAAGAGGAGTAACTCTTCAAATAGTTCGTGCTTTGAGCCTTCCCTGGGACAGCAGTATTAGATTCAGATGCACCATTGCAGGATTACTGTATGCCTTGGACCTTCAAATCAACGATGAAGCACAGAAATGGCATCGATATTGAATACAAATGGCAAAATGTCGACTTATTTACAGGATTAGTAACTCTTCTAATAGTTCGTGTTTGAGCCTTTCCTGGGACAGCAGTATTAGATTCCGATGCACCATTGCAGGATTACTGTATCCCTTGGACCTTCAAATCAACGATGAAACACAGAAGTTGCATCGATATTGAATACAAAAGGCAAACTTACAACTTATTTACAAGAGGAGTAACTCTTCTAATAGTTTGTGCTTTGAGCCTTTCCAGGGACAGCAGTATTAGATTCCGATGCACCATTGCAGGTTTACTGTATCCCTTGGACGTTCAAATCAACGATGAAACACAGTAATTGCATCGATATTGAATACAAAAGGCAAAATGTCGACTTATTTAAAAGAGGAGCACCTCTTCCAATAGTTCGTGCTTTGAGCCTTTCCTGGGACTGCAGTACTAGATTCCGATGCACCATTGCAGGTTTACTGTATCCCTCTGACCTTCAAATCAACGATGAAACACAGAAATTGCATCGATATGTAATACAAATGCAAAATGTCGACTTACTTATAAAAGAAGTAACTCTTCTAATAGTTCGTGTTTTGAGCCTTTCCTGGGACAGCAGTAATAGATTCCGATGCACCATTTCAGGTTTACTGAATCCCTTGGACCTTCAAATCAACGATGAAACACAGAAATTGCATCGATATTGAATACAAAAGGCAAAATGTCGACATATTTGCAAGAGGAGTAATTCTTCTAATAGTTCGTGCTTTGAGCCTTTCTGGGACAGCAGTATTAGATTCCGATGCATCATTGCAATTTGACTGTATCCCTTGGACCTTCAAATCAACGATGAAACACAGAAATTGCATCGATAATGAATACAAAAGGCAAAATGTCGACTTATTTATAAGAGGAGTAACTCTTCTAATGGCTCGTGTTTGAGCCTTTCCTGGGACAGCAGTATTAGATTCCGATGCACCATTGCAGGTTTACTGTATCCCTTGGACCTTCAAATCAACTATGAAACACAGAAATTGCATCGATATTGAATACAAAAGGCAAAATGTCGACTTATTTATAAGAGGAGTAACACTTCTAATAGTTCGTGCTTTGAGCCTTTCCTGGGACAGCAGTATTAAATTCCGATGCACCATTGCAGGTTTACTGTACCCTTGGACATTCAAATCAACGATGAAACACAGAAATTGCATCGATGTTTAATACAAAAGGCAAAATTTCGACTTATTTACAAGAGGGGTAATTCTTCTAATAGTTCGTGCTTTGAGCCTTTCCTGGGACAGCAGTATTAGATTTCGATGCGCCATTGCAGGATTACTGCATCCCTTGGACCTTCAAACCAACGATGAAACACAGAAATTGCATCGATATTGAATACAAAAGGCAAAATGTCGACTTATTTACAAAAGGAGTAACTCTTCAAATAGGTCGTGCTTTGACCCTTCCCTGGGACAGCAGCATTAGATTCAGATGCACCATTGCAGGATTACTGTATCCCTTGGACCTTCAAATCAACGATGAAGCACAGAAATTGCATCGATATTGAATACAAAATGCAAAATGTCGACTTATTTACAAGAGGAGTAACTCTTCTAATAGTTCGTGCTTTGAGCCTTTCCTGGGACAGCAGTATTAGATTCCGATGTACCATTGCAGGTTTACTGTATCCCTTAGACCTTCAAATCAACGATGAAACACAGAAATTGCATCGATATTGAAAACAAAACGCAAAATGTCGACTGATTTACAAGAGGAAAAACTCTTCCAATAGTTCGTGTTTTGAGCCTTTCCTCGGACAGCAGTATTAGATTCCGATGCACCATTCCAGGTTTACTGTATCCCTTGGACCTTCAAATCAACGATGAAACACGGAAATTGCATCGATATTGAATACAAAATGCAAAATATCAACTTATTTACTAGAGGAGTAATTCTTCTAATAGTTCGTGCTTTGAGCCTTTCCTGGGACAGCAGTATTAGATTCCGATGCATCATTGCAATTTTACTGTATGCCTTGGACCTTCAAATCAACGATGAAACACAGAAATTGCATCGATATTGAATAAAAAAGGCAAAATGTCGACTTATTTATAAGAGGAGTAACTCTTCTAATAGTTCGTGATTTGACCCTTTCCTGGGACAGCAGTATTAGATTCGGATGCACCGTTGCAGGTTTACTGTATCCCTTGGACCTTCAAATCAACGATGAAACACAGAAATTGCATCGATATTGAATACAAAAGGCAAAATTTCGACTTATTTACAAGAGGAGTAACTCTTCTAATAGTTCGTGCTTTGAGCCTTTCCTGGGACAGCAGTATTAAATTCCGATGCACCATTGCAGGTTTACTGTACCCTTGGACCTTCAAATCAACGATGAAACACAGAAATTGCATCGATGTTTAATACAAAAGGCAAAATTTCGAATTATTTACAAGAGGAGTAACTCTTCTAATTGTTCGTGCTTTGAGCCTTTCCTGGGACAGCAGTATTAGATTCCGATGCACCATTGCAGGTTTACTGTATCCCTTGGCCCTTCAAATCATCGATGAAACACAGAAATTGCATCGATATGGAATACAAAAGGGAAATCTCGACTTATATATAAGAGGAGTAACTCTTCTATAAGTTCGTGTTTTGAGCCTTTCCTGGGACAGCAGTATTAGATTCCGATGCACCATTGCAGGTTTACTGTATCCCTTGGACCTTCAAATCAACGATGAAACACAGAAACTGCATCGATATTGAATACAAAAGGCAAAATTTCGACTTATTTACAAGGGGAGTAATTCTTCTAATAGTTCGTGCTTTGAGCCTTTCCTGGGACAGCAGTATTAGATTCCGATGCATCATTGCTGGATTACTGTATCCCTTGGACCTTCAAATCAACGATGAAACACAGAAATTGCATCGATATTGAATACAAAATGCAAAATGTCGATTTATTTATAAGAGGAGTAACTCTTCTAATAGTTCGTGTTTTGGGATTTACCTGGGACACCTGTATTAGATTCCGATGCACCATTGCAGGATTACTGTATCCCTTGTACCTTCAAATCAACGATGAAACACAGATATTGCATCGATATTGAATACAAAAGGCAAAATGTCGACTTATTTACAAGAGGAGTAACTCTTCAAATAGTTCGTGCTTTGAGCCTTCCCTGGGACAGCAGTATTAGATTCAGATGCACCATTGCAGGATCACTGTATGTCTTGGACCTTCAAATCAACGATGAAGCACAGAAATTGCATCGATATTGAATACAAATGGCAAAATGTCGACTTATTTACAGGATTAGTAACTTTTCTAATAGTTCGTGTTTGAGCCTTTCCTGGGACAGCAGTATTACATTCCTATGCACCATTGCAGGATTACTGTATCCCTTGGACCTTCAAATCAACGATGAAACACAGAAGTTGCATCGATATTGAATACAAAAGGCAAACTTAAAACTTATTTACAAGAGGAGTAACTCTTCTAATAGTTCGTGGTTTGAGCCTTTCTTCGGACAGCAGTATTAGATTCCGATGTTTCATTGCAATTTCACTGTATCCCTTGGAACTTCAAATCAACGATGAAGCACAGAAATTGCATTGATATTGAATACAAAAGGCAAAATGTCGACTTATTTATAAGAGGAGTAACTCTTCTAATAGTTCGTGTTTTGAGCCTTTCCTGGGACAGCAGTATTAGATTCCGATGCACCATTGCAGGATTACTGTATCCCCTGGACCTTCAAATCAACGATGAAACACAGAAATTGCATCGATATTGAATACAAAAGGCAAAATGTCGACTTATTTATAAGAGGAGTAACTCTTCTAATAGTTCGTGCTTTGAGCCTTTCCTGGGACAGCAGTATTAAATTCCGCTGCACCATTGCAGGTTTACTGTACCCTTGGTCCTTCAAATCAACGATGAAACACAGAAATTGCATCGATGTTTAATACAAAAGGCAAAATTTCGAATTATTTGCAAGAGGAGTAACTCTTCTAATAGTTCGTGCTTTGAGCCTTTCCCGGGACAGCAGTATTAGATTCCGATACACAATTTCAGGTTTAATGTATCCCTTGGCCCTTCAAATCAACGATGAAACACAGAAATTGCATCGATATTGATTACAAAAGGCAAAATCTCGGCTTATTTATAAGAGGAGTAACTCTTCTAATAGTTCGTGTTTTGAGCCTTTCCTGGGACAGCAGTATTAGATTCCGATGCACCATTGCAGGTTTACTGTATCCCTTGGACGTTCAAATCAACGATGAAACACAGAAATTGCATCGATATTGAATACAAAATGCAAAATGTCGACTTATTTATAAGAGCAGCACCTCTTCTAATAGTACGTGCTTTGAGCCTTTCCTGGGACAGCAGTATTAGATTCCGATGCACCATTTCATGTTTACTGTATCCCTTGGACCTTCAAATCAACGATGAAACACAGAAATCGCATCGATATTGAATACAAAAGCCAAAATGTCGAATTATTTACAAGAGGAGTAATTCTTCTAATAGTTCGTGCTTTGAGCGTTTCCTGGGACAGCAGTATTAGATTCTGATGCATCATTGCAATTTTACTGTATCCCTTGGACCTTCAAATCAACGATGAAACACAGAAATTGCATCGATATTGAATAAAAAAGGCAAAATATCGAATTATTTTTAAGAGGAGTAACTCTTCTAATAGTTCGTGTTTTGAGCCTTTCCTGGGACAGCAGTATTAGATTCCGACGCACCATTGCAGGTTTACTGTATCCCTTGGACCTTCAAATCAACGATGAAACACAGAAACTGCATCGATATTGAATATAAAAGGCAAAATTTCGACTTATTTACAAGAGGAGTAATTCTTCTAATAGTTCGTGCTTTGAGCCTTTCCTGGGACAGCAGTATTAGATTCCGATGTATCATTGTTGGATTACTGTATCCCTTGGACCTTCAAATCAACGATGAAACACAGAAATTGCATCGATATTGAATACAAAAGGCAAAATGTCGACTTATTTACAAGAGGAGTAACTCTTCAAATAGTTCGTGATTTGAGCCTTTCCTGGGACAGCAGTATTAGATTCCGAAGCACCATTGCAGGTTTACTGTATCCCTTGGACCTTCAAATCAACGATGAAACACAGAAATTGCATCGATATTGAATACAAAAGGCAAAATGTCGACATATTTACAAGAGGAGTAACTCTTCAAATTGTTCGTGCTTTGAGCCTTCCCTGGGACAGCAGTATTAGATTCAGATGCACCATTGCAGGATTACTGTATGCCTTGGACCTTCAAATCAACGATGAAGCACAGAAATTGCATCGATATTGAATACAAATGGCAAAATGTCGACTTATTTACAGGATTAGTAACTCTTCTAATACTTCGTGTTTGAGCCTTTCCTGGGACAGCAGTATTAGATTCCGATGCACCATTGCAGGATTACTGTATCCCTTGGACCTTCAAATCAACGATGAAACACAGAAGTTGCATCGATATTGAATACAAAAGGCAAACTGACAACTTATTTACAAGAGGAGTAACTCTTCTAATAGTTCGTGCTTTGAGCCTTTCCTGGGACAGCAGTATTAGATTCCGATGCACCATTGCAGGTTTACTGTATCCCTTGGACGTTCAAATCAACGATGAAACACAGAAATTGCATCGATATTGAATACAAAATGCAAAATGTCGACTTATTTATAAGAGGAGCACCTCTTCTAATAGTTCGTGCTTTGAGCCTTTCCTGGGACTGCAGTACTAGATTCCGATGCACCATTGCAGGTTTACTGTATCCCTTGGACCTTCAAATCAACGATGAAACACAGAAATTGCATCGATATGTAATACAAATGCAAAATGTCGACTTATTTATAAGAGAAGTAACTCTTCTAATAGTTCGTGCTTTGAGCCTTTCCTGGGACAGCAGTATTAGATTCCGATGCACCATTTCAGGTTTACTGTACCCTCGGACCTTCAAATCAACGATGAAACACAGAAATTGCATCGATGTTTAATACAAAAGGCAAAATTTCGAATTATTTAGAAGGGGAGTAACTCTTCTAATAGTTCGTGTTTTGAGCCTTTCCTGGGACAGCAGTATTAGATTCCGATGCACCATTGCAGGTTTACTGTATCCCCTGGACCTTCAAATCAACGATGAAACACAGAAATTGCATCGATATTGAATACAAAAGGCAAAATGTCGACTTATTTATAAGAGGAGTAACTCTTCTAATTGTTCGTGCTTTGAGCCTTTCCTGGGACAGCAGTATTAAATTCCGATGCACCATTGCAGGTTTACTGTACCCTCGGACCTTCAAATCAACGATGAAACACAGAAATTGCATCGATGTTTAGTACAAAAGGCAAAATTTCGAATTATTTACAAGAGGAGTAACTCTTCCAATAGTTCGTGCTTTGAGCCTTTCCCGGGACTGCAGTATTAGATTCCGATCCACCATTGCAGGTTTACTGTATCCCTTGGCCCTTCAAATCAACGATGAAACACAGAAATTGCATCTATATTGAATACAAAAGCAAAATCTCGACTTATTTATAAGAGGAGTAACTCTTCTAATAGTTCGTGTTTTGAGCCTTTCCTGGGACAGCAGTATTAGATTCCGATGCACCATTGCAGGTTTACTGTATCCCTTGGACCTTCAAATCAACGATGAAACACAGAAATCGCATCGATATTGAATACAAAAGGCAAAATTTCGACTTATTTACAAGAGGAGTAATTCTTCAAATAGGTCGTGCTTTGACCCTTCCCTGGGACAGCAGTATTAGATTCAGATGCACCATTTCAGGATTACTGTATACCTTGGACCTTCAAATCAACGATGAAACACAGAAATTGCATCGATATTGAATACAAAAGGTAAAATGTCGACTTATTTACAAGAGGAGCAATTCTTCTAATAGTTCGTGCTTTGAGCCTTTCCTGGGACAGCAGTATTAGATTCCGATGCATCATTGCAATTTTACTGTATCCCTTGGACCTTCAAATCAACGATGAAACACAGAAATTGCATCGATATTGAATACAAAATGCAAAATGTCGATTTATTTATAAGAAGAGTAACTCTTCTAATAGTTCGTGTTTTGAGCCTTACCTGGGACACCTGTATTAGAATCCGATGCACCATTGCAGGTTTACTGTATCCCTTGTACCTTCAAATCAACGATGAAACACAGAAATTGCATCAATATTGAATACAAAAGGCAAAATGTCGACTTATTTACAAGAGGAATAACTCTTCAAATAGTTCGTGCTTTGAGCCTTCCCTGGGACAGCAGTATTAGATTCAGATGCACCATTGCAGGATTACTGTTTGCCTTGGACCTTCAAATCAACGATGAAGCACAGAAATTGCATCGATATTGAATACAAATGGCAAAATGTCGACTTATTTACAGGATTTGTAACTCTTCTAATAGTTCGTGTTTGAGCCTTTCCTGGGACAGCAGTATTAGATTCCGATGCACCATTTCAGGATTACTGGATCCCTTGGACCTTCAAATCAACGATGAAACACAGAAATTGCATCGATATTGAATACAAAATGCAAAATGTCGACTTATTTACAAGAGGAATAACTCTTCAAATTGTTCGTGCTTTGAGCCTTTCCTGGGACAGCAGTATTAGATTCCGAAGCACCATTGCAGGTTTACTGTATCCCTTGGAACTTCAAATCAACGATGAAACACAGAAATTGCATCGATATTGAATACAAAAGGCAAAATGTCGACTTATTTACAAGAGGAGTAACTCTTCAAATAGTTCGTGATTTGAGCCTTCCCTGGGACAGCAGTATTAGATTCAGATGCACCATTGGTGGATTACTGTTTGCCTTGGACCTTCAAATCAACGATGAAGCACAGAAATTGCATCGATATTGAATACAAATGGCAAAATGTCGACTTATTTACAGGATTAGTAACTCTTCTAGTAGTTCGTGTTTGA
This sequence comes from Schistocerca cancellata, assembly GCF_023864275.1. NCBI lineage: Eukaryota > Metazoa > Arthropoda > Insecta > Orthoptera > Acrididae > Schistocerca > Schistocerca cancellata. The sequence continues at coordinate 91,451,360 of NC_064627.1, forward strand.
GCCTTTCCTGGGACAGCAGTATTAGATTCCGATGCACCATTGCAGGTTTACTGTATCCCTTGGACCTTCAAATCAACGATGAAACACAGAAATTGCATCGATATTGAATAAAAGAGGCAAAATGTCGACTTATTTATAAGAGGAGTAACTCTTCTAATAGTTCGTGTTTTGAGCCTTTCCTGGGACAGCAGTATTAGATTCCGATGCACCATTGCAGGTTTACTGTATCCCTTGGACCTTCAAATCAACGATGAAACACAGAAATTGCATCGATAATGAATACAAAAGGCAAAATGTCGACTTATTTATAAGAGGAGTAACTCTTCTAATAGTTCGTGCTTTGAGCCTTTCCTGGGACAGCAGTATTAAATTTCGATGCACCATTGAAAGTTTACTGTACCCTTGGACCTTCAAATCAACGATGAAACACAGAAATTGCATCGATGTTTAATACAAAAGGCAAAATTTCGAATTATTTACAAGAGGAGTAACCCTTCTAATAGTTCGTGCTTTGAGCCTTTCCTGGGACAGCAGTATTAGATTCAGATGCACCATTGCAGGATTACTGTATGCCTTGGACCTTCAAATCAACGATGAAACACAGAAACTGCATCGATATTGAATACAAAAGGCAAAATTTCGACTTATTTACAAGAGGAGTAATTCTTCAAATAATTCGTGCTTTGAGCCTTTCCTGGGACAGCAGTATTAGATTCCAATGCATCATTAAAGGATTACTGTATCCCTTGGACCTTCAAATCAACGATGAAACACAGAAATTGCATCGATATTGAATACAAAATGCAAAATGTCGATTTATTTATAAGAGGAGTAACTCTTCTAATAGTTCGTCTTTTGAGCCTTACCTGGGACACCTGTATTAGATTCCGATGCACCATTGCAGGTTTACTGTATCCCTTGTACCTTCAAATCAACGATGAAACACAGAAATTGCATCAATATTGAATACAAAAGGCAAAATGTCGACTTATTTACAAGAGGAATAACTCTTCAAATAGTTCGTGCTTTGAGCCTTTCCTGGGACAGCAGTATTAGATTCCGAAGCACCATTGCAGGTTTACTGTATCCCTTGGAACTTCAAATCAACGATGAAACACAGAAATTGCATCGATATTGAATACAAAAGGCAAAATGTCGACTTATTTACAAGAGGAGTAACTCTTCAAATAGTTCGTGATTTGAGCCTTCCCTGGGACAGCAGTATTAGATTCAGATGCACCATTGGTGGATTACTGTTTGCCTTGGACCTTCAAATCAACGATGAAGCACAGAAATTGCATCGATATTGAATACAAATGGCAAAATGTCGACTTATTTACAGGATTAGTAACTCTTCTAATAGTTCGTGTTTGAGCCTTTCCTGGGACAGCAGTATTAGATTCCGATGCACCATTTCAGGATTACTGGATCCCTTGGACCTTCAAATCAACGATGAAACACAGAAGTTGCATCGATATTGAATACAAAAAGCAATCTGACAACTTATTTACAAGAGGAGTAACTCTTCTAATAGTTCGTGCTTTGAGCCTTTCCTGGGACAGCAGTATTAGATTCCGATGCACCATTGCAGGTTTACTGTATCCCTTGGACCTTCAAATCAACGATGAAACACAGAAATTGCATCGATATTGAATAAAAGAGGCAAAATGTCGACTTATTTATAAGAGGAGTAACTCTTCTAATAGTTCGTGTTTTGAGCCTTTCCTGGGACAGCAGTATTAGATTCCGATGCACCATTGCAGGTTTACTGTATCCCTTGGACCTTCGAATCAACGATGAAACACAGAAATTGCATCGATATTGAATACAAAAGGCAAAATGTCGACTTATTTATAAGAGGAGTAACTCTTCTAATAGTTCGTGCTTTGAGCCTTTCCTGGGTCAGCAGTATTAAATTTCGATGCACCATTGAAGGTTTACTGTACCCTTGGACCTTCAAATCAACGATGAAACACAGAAATTGCATCGATGTTTAATACAAAAGGCAAAATTTCGAATTATTTACAAGAGGAGTAACCCTTCTAATAGTTCGTGCTTTGAGCCTTTCCTGGGACAGCAGTATTAGATTCAGATGCACCATTGCAGGATTACTGTATGCCTTGGACCTTCAAATCAACGATGAAACACAGAAACTGCATCGATATTGAATACAAAAGGCAAAATTTCGACTTATTTACAAGAGGAGTAATTCTTCTAATAATTCGTGCTTTGAGCCTTTCCTGGGACAGCAGTATTAGATTCCGATGCACCATTGCAGGTTTACTGTATCCCCTGGACCTTCAAATCAACGATGAAACACAGAAATTGCATCGATATTGAATACAAAAGGCAAAATGTCGACTTATTTATAAGAGGAGTAACTCTTCTAATTGTTCGTGCTTTGAGCCTTTCCTGGGACAGCAGTATTAAATTCCGATGCACCATTGCAGGTTTACTGTACCCTCGGACCTTCAAATCAACGATGAAACACAGAAATTGCATCGATGTTTAATACAAAAGGCAAAATTTCGAATTATTTACAAGAGGAGTAACTCTTCCAATAGTTCGTGCTTTGAGCCTTTCCCGGGACTGCAGTATTAGATTCCGATCCACCATTGCAGGTTTACTGTATCCCTTGGCCCTTCAAATCAACGATGAAACACAGAAATTGCATCTATATTGAATACAAAAGCAAAATCTCGACTTATTTATAAGAGGAGTAACTCTTCTAATAGTTCGTGTTTTGAGCCTTTCCTGGGACAGCAGTATTAGATTCCGATGCACCATTGCAGGTTTACTGTATCCCTTGGACCTTCAAATCAACGATGAAACACAGAAATCGCATCGATATTGAATACAAAAGGCAAAATTTCGACTTATTTACAAGAGGAGTAATTCTTCAAATAGGTCGTGCTTTGACCCTTCCCTGGGACAGCAGTATTAGATTCAGATGCTCCATTTCAGGATTACTGTATACCTTGGACCTTCAAATCAACGATGAAACACAGAAATTGCATCGATATTGAATACAAAAGGTAAAATGTCGACTTATTTACAAGAGGAGCAATTCTTCTAATAGTTCGTGCTTTGAGCCTTTCCTGGGACAGCAGTATTAGATTCCGATGCATCATTGCAATTTTACTGTATCCCTTGGACCTTCAAATCAACGATGAAACACAGAAATTGCATCGATATTGAATACAAAATGCAAAATGTCGATTTATTTATAAGAAGAGTAACTCTTCTAATAGTTCGTGTTTTGAGCCTTACCTGGGACACCTGTATTAGAATCCGATGCACCATTGCAGGTTTACTGTATCCCTTGTACCTTCAAATCAACGATGAAACACAGAAATTGCATCAATATTGAATACAAAAGGCAAAATGTCGACTTATTTACAAGAGGAATAACTCTTCAAATAGTTCGTGCTTTGAGCCTTCCCTGGGACAGCAGTATTAGATTCAGATGCACCATTGCAGGATTACTGTTTGCCTTGGACCTTCAAATCAACGATGAAGCACAGAAATTGCATCGATATTGAATACAAATGGCAAAATGTCGACTTATTTACAGGATTTGTAACTCTTCTAATAGTTCGTGTTTGAGCCTTTCCTGGGACAGCAGTATTAGATTCCGATGCACCATTTCAGGATTACTGGATCCCTTGGACCTTCAAATCAACGATGAAACACAGAAATTGCATCGATATTGAATACAAAATGCAAAATGTCGACTTATTTACAAGAGGAATAACTCTTCAAATTGTTCGTGCTTTGAGCCTTTCCTGGGACAGCAGTATTAGATTCCGAAGCACCATTGCAGGTTTACTGTATCCCTTGGAACTTCAAATCAACGATGAAACACAGAAATTGCATCGATATTGAATACAAAAGGCAAAATGTCGACTTATTTACAAGAGGAGTAACTCTTCAAATAGTTCGTGATTTGAGCCTTCCCTGGGACAGCAGTATTAGATTCAGATGCACCATTGGTGGATTACTGTTTGCCTTGGACCTTCAAATCAACGATGAAGCACAGAAATTGCATCGATATTGAATACAAATGGCAAAATGTCGACTTATTTACAGGATTAGTAACTCTTCTAATAGTTCGTGTTTGAGCCTTTCCTGGGACAGCAGTATTAGATTCCGATGCACCATTGCAGGTTTACTGTATCCCTTGGACCTTCAAATCAACGATGAAACACAGAAATTGCATCGATATTGAATAAAAGAGGCAAAATGTCGACTTATTTATAAGAGGAGTAACTCTTCTAATAGTTCGTGTTTTGAGCCTTTCCTGGGACAGCAGTATTAGATTCCGATGCACCATTGCAGGTTTACTGTATCCCTTGGACGTTCAAATCAACGATGAAACACAGAAATTGCATCGATAATGAATACAAAAGGCAAAATGTCGACTTATTTATAAGAGGAGTAACTCTTCTAATAGTTCGTGCTTTGAGCCTTTCCTGGGACAGCAGTATTAAATTTCGATGCACCATTGAAGGTTTACTGTACCCTTGGACCTTCAAATCAACGATGAAACACAGAAATTGCATCGATGTTTAATACAAAAGGCAAAATTTCGAATTATTTACAAGAGGAGTAACCCTTCTAATAGTTCGTGCTTTGAGCCTTTCCTGGGACAGCAGTATTAGATTCAGATGCACCATTGCAGGATTACTGTATGCCTTGGACCTTCAAATCAACGATGAAACACAGAAACTGCATCGATATTGAATACAAAAGGCAAAATTTCGACTTATTTACAAGAGGAGTAATTCTTCAAATAATTCGTGCTTTGAGCCTTTCCTGGGACAGCAGTATTAGATTCCAATGCATCATTGCAGGATTACTGTATCCCTTGGACCTTCAAATCAACGATGAAACACAGAAATTGCATCGATATTGAATACAAAATGCAAAATGTCGATTTATTTATAAGAGGAGTAACTCTTCTAATAGTTCGTCTTTTGAGCCTTACCTGGGACACCTGTATTAGATTCCGATGCACCATTGCAGGTTTACTGTATCCCTTGTACCTTCAAATCAACGATGAAACACAGAAATTGCATCAATATTGAATACAAAAGGCAAAATGTCGACTTATTTACAAGAGGAATAACTCTTCAAATAGTTCGTGCTTTGAGCCTTTCCTGGGACAGCAGTATTAGATTCCGAAGCACCATTGCAGGTTTACTGTATCCCTTGGAACTTCAAATCAACGATGAAACACAGAAATTGCATCGATATTGAATACAAAAGGCAAAATGTCGACTTATTTACAAGAGGAGTAACTCTTCAAATAGTTCGTGATTTGAGCCTTCCCTGGGACAGCAGTATTAGATTCAGATGCACCATTGGTGGATTACTGTTTGCCTTGGACCTTCAAATCAACGATGAAGCACAGAAATTGCATCGATATTGAATACAAATGGCAAAATGTCGACTTATTTACAGGATTAGTAACTCTTCTAATAGTTCGTGTTTGAGCCTTTCCTGGGACAGCAGTATTAGATTCCGATGCACCATTTCAGGATTACTGGATCCCTTGGACCTTCAAATCAACGATGAAACACAGAAGTTGCATCGATATTGAATACAAAAAGCAATCTGACAACTTATTTACAAGAGGAGTAACTCTTCTAATAGTTCGTGCTTTGAGCCTTTCCTGGGACAGCAGTATTAGATTCCGATGCACCATTGCAGGTTTACTGTATCCCTTGGACCTTCAAATCAACGATGAAACACAGAAATTGCATCGATATTGAATAAAAGAGGCAAAATGTCGACTTATTTATAAGAGGAGTAACTCTTCTAATAGTTCGTGTTTTGAGCCTTTCCTGGGACAGCAGTATTAGATTCCGATGCACCATTGCAGGTTTACTGTATCCCTTGGACCTTCGAATCAACGATGAAACACAGAAATTGCATCGATATTGAATACAAAAGGCAAAATGTCGACTTATTTATAAGAGGAGTAACTCTTCTAATAGTTCGTGCTTTGAGCCTTTCCTGGGTCAGCAGTATTAAATTTCGATGCACCATTGAAGGTTTACTGTACCCTTGGACCTTCAAATCAACGATGAAACACAGAAATTGCATCGATGTTTAATACAAAAGGCAAAATTTCGAATTATTTACAAGAGGAGTAACCCTTCTAATAGTTCGTGCTTTGAGCCTTTCCTGGGACAGCAGTATTAGATTCAGATGCACCATTGCAGGATTACTGTATGCCTTGGACCTTCAAATCAACGATGAAACACAGAAACTGCATCGATATTGAATACAAAAGGCAAAATTTCGACTTATTTACAAGAGGAGTAATTCTTCTAATAATTCGTGCTTTGAGCCTTTCCTGGGACAGCAGTATTAGATTCCAATGCATCATTGCAGGATTACTGTATCCCTTGGACCTTCAAATCAACGATGAAACACAGAAATTGCATCGATATTGAATACAAAATGCAAAATGTCGATTTATTTATAAGAGGAGTAACTCTTCCAATAGTTCGTCTTTTGAGCCTTACCTGGGACACCTGTATTAGATTCCGATGCACCATTGCAGGTTTACTGTATCCCTTGTACCTTCAAATCAACGATGAAACACAGAAAATGCATCAATATTGAATACAAAAGGCAAAATGTCGACTTATTTACAAGAGGAGTAACTCTTCAAATAGTTCGTGCTTTGAGCCTTTCCTGGGACAGCAGTATTAGATTCCGAAGCACCATTGCAGGTTTACTGTATCCCTTGGAACTTCAAATCAACGATGAAACACAGAAATTGCATCGATATTGAATACAAAAGGCAAAATGTCGACTTATTTACAAGAGGAGTAACTCTTCAAATAGTTCGTGATTTGAGCCTTCCCTGGGACAGCAGTATTAGATTCAGATGCACCATTGGTGGATTACTGTTTGCCTTGGACCTTCAAATCAACGATGAAGCACAGAAATTGCATCGATATTGAATACAAATGGCAAAATGTCGACTTATTTACAGGATTAGTAACTCTTCTAATAGTTCGTGTTTGAGCCTTTCCTGGGACAGCAGTATTAGATTCCGATGCACCATTGCAGGATTACTGTATCCCTTGGACCTTCAAATCAACGACGAAACACAGAAGTTGCATCGATATTGAATTCAAAAGGCAAACTGACAACTTATTTACAAGAGGAGTAACTCTTCTAATAGCTCGTGCTTTGAGCCTTTCCTGGGACAGCAGTATTAGATTCCGATGCACCATTGGAGGTTTACTGTATCCCTTGGACGTTCAAATCATCGATGAAACACAGAAATTGCATCGATATTGAATACAAAAGGCAAATTGTCGACTTATTTATAAGAGGAGCACCTCTTCTAATAGTTCGTGCTTTGGGCCTTTCCTGGGACTGCAGTACTGGATTCCGATGCACCATTGCAGGTTTACTTTATCCCTTGGACCTTCAAATCAACGATGAAACACAGAAATTGCATCGATATGTAATACAAATGCAAAATTTCGACTTATTTACAAGAGGAGTAATTCTTCAAATAGGTCGTGCTTTGACCCTTCCCTGGGACAGCAGTATTAGATTCAGATGCTCCATTTCAGGATTACTGTATACCTTGGACCTTCAAATCAACGATGAAACACAGAAATTGCATCGATATTGAATACAAAAGGTAAAATGTCGACTTATTTACAAGAGGAGCAATTCTTCTAATAGTTCGTGCTTTGAGCCTTTCCTGGGACAGCAGTATTAGATTCCGATGCATCATTGCAATTTTACTGTATCCCTTGGACCTTCAAATCAACGATGAAACACAGAAATTGCATCGATATTGAATACAAAATGCAAAATGTCGATTTATTTATAAGAAGAGTAACTCTTCTAATAGTTCGTGTTTTGAGCCTTACCTGGGACACCTGTATTAGAATCCGATGCACCATTGCAGGTTTACTGTATCCCTTGTACCTTCAAATCAACGATGAAACACAGAAATTGCATCAATATTGAATACAAAAGGCAAAATGTCGACTTATTTACAAGAGGAATAACTCTTCAAATAGTTCGTGCTTTGAGCCTTCCCTGGGACAGCAGTATTAGATTCAGATGCACCATTGCAGGATTACTGTTTGCCTTGGACCTTCAAATCAACGATGAAGCACAGAAATTGCATCGATATTGAATACAAATGGCAAAATGTCGACTTATTTACAGGATTTGTAACTCTTCTAATAGTTCGTGTTTGAGCCTTTCCTGGGACAGCAGTATTAGATTCCGATGCACCATTTCAGGATTACTGGATCCCTTGGACCTTCAAATCAACGATGAAACACAGAAATTGCATCGATATTGAATACAAAATGCAAAATGTCGACTTATTTACAAGAGGAATAACTCTTCAAATTGTTCGTGCTTTGAGCCTTTCCTGGGACAGCAGTATTAGATTCCGAAGCACCATTGCAGGTTTACTGTATCCCTTGGAACTTCAAATCAACGATGAAACACAGAAATTGCATCGATATTGAATACAAAAGGCAAAATGTCGACTTATTTACAAGAGGAGTAACTCTTCAAATAGTTCGTGATTTGAGCCTTCCCTGGGACAGCAGTATTAGATTCAGATGCACCATTGGTGGATTACTGTTTGCCTTGGACCTTCAAATCAACGATGAAGCACAGAAATTGCATCGATATTGAATACAAATGGCAAAATGTCGACTTATTTACAGGATTAGTAACTCTTCTAATAGTTCGTGTTTGAGCCTTTCCTGGGACAGCAGTATTAGATTCCGATGCACCATTGCAGGTTTACTGTATCCCTTGGACCTTCAAATCAACGATGAAACACAGAAATTGCATCGATATTGAATAAAAGAGGCAAAATGTCGACTTATTTATAAGAGGAGTAACTCTTCTAATAGTTCGTGTTTTGAGCCTTTCCTGGGACAGCAGTATTAGATTCCGATGCACCATTGCAGGTTTACTGTATCCCTTGGACGTTCAAATCAACGATGAAACACAGAAATTGCATCGATAATGAATACAAAAGGCAAAATGTCGACTTATTTATAAGAGGAGTAACTCTTCTAATAGTTCGTGCTTTGAGCCTTTCCTGGGACAGCAGTATTAAATTTCGATGCACCATTGAAGGTTTACTGTACCCTTGGACCTTCAAATCAACGATGAAACACAGAAATTGCATCGATGTTTAATACAAAAGGCAAAATTTCGAATTATTTACAAGAGGAGTAACCCTTCTAATAGTTCGTGCTTTGAGCCTTTCCTGGGACAGCAGTATTAGATTCAGATGCACCATTGCAGGATTACTGTATGCCTTGGACCTTCAAATCAACGATGAAACACAGAAACTGCATCGATATTGAATACAAAAGGCAAAATTTCGACTTATTTACAAGAGGAGTAATTCTTCAAATAATTCGTGCTTTGAGCCTTTCCTGGGACAGCAGTATTAGATTCCAATGCATCATTGCAGGATTACTGTATCCCTTGGACCTTCAAATCAACGATGAAACACAGAAATTGCATCGATATTGAATACAAAATGCAAAATGTCGATTTATTTATAAGAGGAGTAACTCTTCTAATAGTTCGTCTTTTGAGCCTTACCTGGGACACCTGTATTAGATTCCGATGCACCATTGCAGGTTTACTGTATCCCTTGTACCTTCAAATCAACGATGAAACACAGAAATTGCATCAATATTGAATACAAAAGGCAAAATGTCGACTTATTTACAAGAGGAATAACTCTTCAAATAGTTCGTGCTTTGAGCCTTTCCTGGGACAGCAGTATTAGATTCCGAAGCACCATTGCAGGTTTACTGTATCCCTTGGAACTTCAAATCAACGATGAAACACAGAAATTGCATCGATATTGAATACAAAAGGCAAAATGTCGACTTATTTACAAGAGGAGTAACTCTTCAAATAGTTCGTGATTTGAGCCTTCCCTGGGACAGCAGTATTAGATTCAGATGCACCATTGGTGGATTACTGTTTGCCTTGGACCTTCAAATCAACGATGAAGCACAGAAATTGCATCGATATTGAATACAAATGGCAAAATGTCGACTTATTTACAGGATTAGTAACTCTTCTAATAGTTCGTGTTTGAGCCTTTCCTGGGACAGCAGTATTAGATTCCGATGCACCATTTCAGGATTACTGGATCCCTTGGACCTTCAAATCAACGATGAAACACAGAAGTTGCATCGATATTGAATACAAAAAGCAATCTGACAACTTATTTACAAGAGGAGTAACTCTTCTAATAGTTCGTGCTTTGAGCCTTTCCTGGGACAGCAGTATTAGATTCCGATGCACCATTGCAGGTTTACTGTATCCCTTGGACCTTCAAATCAACGATGAAACACAGAAATTGCATCGATATTGAATAAAAGAGGCAAAATGTCGACTTATTTATAAGAGGAGTAACTCTTCTAATAGTTCGTGTTTTGAGCCTTTCCTGGGACAGCAGTATTAGATTCCGATGCACCATTGCAGGTTTACTGTATCCCTTGGACCTTCGAATCAACGATGAAACACAGAAATTGCATCGATATTGAATACAAAAGGCAAAATGTCGACTTATTTATAAGAGGAGTAACTCTTCTAATAGTTCGTGCTTTGAGCCTTTCCTGGGTCAGCAGTATTAAATTTCGATGCACCATTGAAGGTTTACTGTACCCTTGGACCTTCAAATCAACGATGAAACACAGAAATTGCATCGATGTTTAATACAAAAGGCAAAATTTCGAATTATTTACAAGAGGAGTAACCCTTCTAATAGTTCGTGCTTTGAGCCTTTCCTGGGACAGCAGTATTAGATTCAGATGCACCATTGCAGGATTACTGTATGCCTTGGACCTTCAAATCAACGATGAAACACAGAAACTGCATCGATATTGAATACAAAAGGCAAAATTTCGACTTATTTACAAGAGGAGTAATTCTTCTAATAATTCGTGCTTTGAGCCTTTCCTGGGACAGCAGTATTAGATTCCAATGCATCATTGCAGGATTACTGTATCCCTTGGACCTTCAAATCAACGATGAAACACAGAAATTGCATCGATATTGAATACAAAATGCAAAATGTCGATTTATTTATAAGAGGAGTAACTCTTCCAATAGTTCGTCTTTTGAGCCTTACCTGGGACACCTGTATTAGATTCCGATGCACCATTGCAGGTTTACTGTATCCCTTGTACCTTCAAATCAACGATGAAACACAGAAAATGCATCAATATTGAATACAAAAGGCAAAATGTCGACTTATTTACAAGAGGAGTAACTCTTCAAATAGTTCGTGCTTTGAGCCTTTCCTGGGACAGCAGTATTAGATTCCGAAGCACCATTGCAGGTTTACTGTATCCCTTGGAACTTCAAATCAACGATGAAACACAGAAATTGCATCGATATTGAAAACAAAAGGCAAAATGTCGACTTATTTACAAGAGGAGTAACTCTTCAAATAGTTCGTGATTTGAGCCTTCCCTGGGACAGCAGTATTAGATTCAGATGCACCATTGGTGGATTACTGTTTGCCTTGGACCTTCAAATCAACGATGAAGCACAGAAATTGCATCGATATTGAATACAAATGGCAAAATGTCGACTTATTTACAGGATTAGTAACTCTTCTAATAGTTCGTGTTTGAGCCTTTCCTGGGACAGCAGTATTAGATTCCGATGCACCATTGCAGGATTACTGTATCCCTTGGACCTTCAAATCAACGACGAAACACAGAAGTTGCATCGATATTGAATACAAAAGGCAAACTGACAACTTATTTACAAGAGGAGTAACTCTTCTAATAGCTCGTGCTTTGAGCCTTTCCTGGGACAGCAGTATTAGATTCCGATGCACCATTGGAGGTTTACTGTATCCCTTGGACGTTCAAATCATCGATGAAACACAGAAATTGCATCGATATTGAATACAAAAGGCAAATTGTCGACTTATTTATAAGAGGAGCACCTCTTCTAATAGTTCGTGCTTTGGGCCTTTCCTGGGACTGCAGTACTGGATTCCGATGCACCATTGCAGGTTTACTTTATCCCTTGGACCTTCAAATCAACGATGAAACACAGAAATTGCATCGATATGTAATACAAATGCAAAATGTCGACTTATTTATAAGAGAAGTAACTCTTCTAATAGTTCGTGATTTGAGCCTTTCCTGGGACAGCAGGATTAGATTCCGATGCACCATTTCAGGTTTACTGTATCCCTTGGACCTTCAAATCAACGATGAAACACAGAAATTGCATCGATATTGAATACAAAAGGCAAAATGTCGACTTATTTACAAGAGGAGTAATTCTTCTAATAGTTCGTGCTTTGAGCCTTTCCTGGGACAGCAGTATTAGATTCCGATGCATCATTGCTGGATTACTGTATCCGTTGGACCTTCAAATCAACGATGAAACACAGAAATTGCATCGATATTGAATACAAAAGGCAAAATGTCGACTTATTTACAAGAGGAGTCACTCTTCAAATAGTTCGTGCTTTGAGCCTTTCCTGGGACAGCAGTATTAGATTCCGAAGCACCATTGCAGGTTTACTGTATCCCTTGGACCTTCAAATCAACGATGAAACACAGAAATTGCATCGATATTGAATACAAAAGGCAAAATGTCGACTTATTTACAAGAGGAGTAACTCTTCAAATAGTTCGTGCTTTGAGCCTTCCCTGGGACAGCAGTATTAGATTCAGATGCACCAATGCAGGATTACTGTATGCCTTGGACCTTCAAATCAACGATGAAGCACAGAAATTGCATCGATATTGAATACAAATGGCAAAATGTCGACTTATTTACAGGATTAGGAACTCTTCTAATACTTCGTGTTTGAGCCTTTCCTGGGACAGCAGTATTAGATTCCGATGCACCATTGCAGGATCACTGTATCCCTTGGACCTTCAAATCAAGGATGAAACACAGAAGTTGCATCGATATTGAATACAAAAGGCAAACTGACAACTTATTTACAAGAGGAGTAACTCTTCTAATAGTTCGTGCTTTGAACCTTTCCTGGGACAGCAGTATTAGATTCCAATGCACCATTGCAGGTTTACTGTATCCCTTGGACCTTCAAATCAACGATGAAACACAGAAATTGCATCGATATTGAATACAAAAGGCAAAATGTCGACTTATTTATAAGAGGAGCACCACTTCTAATAGTTCGTGCTTTGAGCCTTTCCTGGGACTGCAGTACTAGATTCCGATGCACCATTGCAGGTTTACTGTATCCCTTGGACCTTCAAATCAACGATGAAACACAGAAATTGCATCGATATGTAATACAAATGCAAAATTTTGACTTATTTATAAGAGAAGTAACTCTTCTAATAGTTCGTGCTTTGAGCCTTTCCTGGGACAGCAGTATTAGATTCCGATGCACCATTTCAGGTTTACTGTATCCCTTGGACCTTCAAATCAACGATGAAACACAGAAATTGCATCGATATTGAATACAAAAGGCAAAATGTAGACTTATTTACAAGAGGAGTAATTCTTCTAATAGTTCGTGCTTTGAGCCTTTCCTGGGACAGCGGTATTAGATTCCGAAGCACCATTGCAGGTTTACTGTATCCCTTGGAACTTCAAATCAACGATGAAACACAGAAATTGCATCGATATTGAATACAAAAGGCAAAATGTCGACTTATTTACAAGAGGAGTAACTCTTCAAATAGTTCGTGATTTGAGCCTTCCCTGGGACAGCAGTATTAGATTCAGATGCACCATTGGTGGATTACTGTTTGCCTTGGACCTTCAAATCAACGATGAAGCACAGAAATTGCATCGATATTGCATACAAATGGCAAAATGTCGACTTATTTACAGGATTAGTAACTCTTCTAATAGTTCGTGTTTGAGCCTTTCCTGGGACAGCAGTATTAGATTCCGATGCGCCATTGCAGGATTACTGTATCCCTTGGACCTTCAAATCAACGATGAAACACAGAAATTGCATCGATATTGAATACAAAAGGCAAACTGACAACTTATTTACAAGAGGAGTAACTCTTCTAATAGCTCGTGCTTTGAGCCTTTCCTGGGACAGCAGTATTAGATTCCGATGCACCATTGGAGGTTTACTGTATCCCTTGGACGTTCAAATCATCGATGAAACACAGAAATTGCATCGATATTGAACACAAAAGGCAAATTGTCGACTTATTTATAAGAGGAGCACCTCTTCTAATAGTTCGTGCTTTGGGCCTTTCCTGGGACTGCAGTACTGGATTCCGATGCACCATTGCAGGTTTACTTTATCCCTTGGACCTTCAAATCAACGATGAAACACAGAAATTGCATCGATATGTAATACAAATGCAAAATGTCGACTTATTTATAAGAGAAGTAACTCTTCTAATAGTTCGTGATTTGAGCCTTTCCTGGGACAGCAGGATTAGATTCCGATGCACCATTTCAGGTTTACTGTATCCCTTGGACCTTCAAATCAACGATGAAACACAGAAATTGCATCGATATTGAATACAAAAGGCAAAATGTCGACTTATTTACAAGAGGAGTAATTCTTCTAATAGTTCGTGCTTTGAGCCTTTCCTGGGACAGCAGTATTAGATTCCGATGCATCATTGCTGGATTACTGTATCCCTTGGACCTTGAAATCAACGATGAAACACAGAAATTGCATCGATATTGAATACAAAAGGCAAAATGTCGACTTATTTACAAGAGGAGTCACTCTTCAAATAGTTCGTGCTTTGAGCCTTTCCTGGGACAGCAGTATTAGATTCCGAAGCACCATTGCAGGTTTACTGTATCCCTTGGACCTTCAAATCAACGATGAAACACAGAAATTGCATCGATATTGAATACAAAAGGCAAAATGTCGACTTATTTACAAGAGGAGTAACTCTTCAAATAGTTCGTGCTTTGAGCCTTCCCTGGGACAGCAGTATTAGATTCAGATGCACCATTGCAGGATTACTGTATGCCTTGGACCTTCAAATCAACGATGAAGCACAGAAATTGCATCGATATTGAATACAAATGGCAAAATGTCGACTTATTTACAGGATTAGTAACTCTTCTAATACTTCGTGTTTGAGCCTTTCCTGGGACAGCAGTATTAGATTCCGATGCACCATTGCAGGATTACTGTATCCCTTGGACCTTCAAATCAACGATGAAACACAGAAGTTGCATCGATATTGAATACAAAAGGCAAACTGACAACTTATTTACAAGAGGAGTAACTCTTCTAATAGTTCGTGCTTTGAGCCTTTCCTGGGACAGCAGTATTAGATTCCAATGCACCATTGCAGGTTTACTGTATCCCTTGGACGTTCAAATCAACGATGAAACACAGAAATTGCATCGATATTGAATACAAAAGGCAAAATGTCGACTTATTTATAAGAGGAGCACCTCTTCTAATAGTTCGTGCTTTGAGCCTTTCCTGGGACTGCAGTACTAGATTCCGATGCACCATTGCAGGTTTACTGTATCCCTTGGACCTTCAAATCAACGATGAAACATAGAAATTGCATCGATATGTAATACAAATGCAAAATTTCGACTTATTTATAAGAGAAGTAACTCATCTAATAGTTCGTGCTTTGAGCCTTTCCTGGGACAGCAGTATTAGGTTCCGATGCACCATTTCAGGTTTACTGTATCCATTGGACCTTCAAATCAACGATGAAACACAGAAATTGCATCGATATTGAATACAAAAGGCAAAATGTAGACTTATTTACAAGAGGAGTAATTCTTCTAATAGTTCGTGCTTTGAGCCTTTCCTGGGACAGCAGTATTATATTCCGATGCATCATTGCAATTTTACTGTATCCCTTGGACCTTCAAATCAACGATGAAACACAGAAATTGCATCGATATTGAATACAAAAGGCAAAATGTCGACTTATTTACAAGAGGAGTAACTCTTCAAATAGTTCGTGCTTTGAGCCTTCCCTGGGACAGCAGTATTAGATTCAGATGCACCATTGCAGGATTACTGTATGCCTTGGACCTTCAAATCAACGATGAAGCACAGAAATTGCATCGATATTGAATACAAATGGCAAAATGTCGACTTATTTACAGGATTAGGAACTCTTCTAATACTTCGTGTTTGAGCCTTTCCTGGGACAGCAGTATTAGATTCCGATGCACCATTGCAGGATTACTGTATCCCTTGGACCTTCAAATCAAGGATGAAACACAGAAGTTGCATCGATATTGAATACAAAAGGCAAACTGACAACTTATTTACAAGAGGAGTAACTCTTCTAATAGTTCGTGCTTTGAACCTTTCCTGGGACAGCAGTATTAGATTCCAATGCACCATTGCAGGTTTACTGTATCCCTTGGACGTTCAAATCAACGATGAAACACAGAAATTGCATCGATATTGAATACAAAAGGCAAAATGTCGACTTATTTATAAGAGGAGCACCACTTCTAATAGTTCGTGCTTTGAGCCTTTCCTGGGACTGCAGTACTAGATTCCGATGCACCATTGCAGGTTTACTGTATCCCTTGGACCTTCAAATCAACGATGAAACACAGAAATTGCATCGATATGTAATACAAATGCAAAATTTTGACTTATTTATAAGAGAAGTAACTCTTCTAATAGTTCGTGCTTTGAGCCTTTCCTGGGACAGCAGTATTAGATTCCGATGCACCATTTCAGGTTTACTGTATCCCTTGGACCTTCAAATCAACGATGAAACACAGAAATTGCATCGATATTGAATACAAAAGGCAAAATGTAGACTTATTTACAAGAGGAGTAATTCTTCTAATAGTTCGTGCTTTGAGCCTTTCCTGGGACAGCGGTATTAGATTCCGAAGCACCATTGCAGGTTTACTGTATCCCTTGGAACTTCAAATCAACGATGAAACACAGAAATTGCATCGATATTGAATACAAAAGGCAAAATGTCGACTTATTTACAAGAGGAGTAACTCTTCAAATAGTTCGTGATTTGAGCCTTCCCTGGGACAGCAGTATTAGATTCAGATGCACCATTGGTGGATTACTGTTTGCCTTGGACCTTCAAATCAACGATGAAGCACAGAAATTGCATCGATATTGAATACAAATGGCAAAATGTCGACTTATTTACAGGATTAGTAACTCTTCTAATAGTTCGTGTTTGAGCCTTTCCTGGGACAGCAGTATTAGATTCCGATGCGCCATTGCAGGATTACTGTATCCCTTGGACCTTCAAATCAACGATGAAACACAGAAATTGCATCGATATTGAATACAAAAGGCAAACTGACAACTTATTTACAAGAGGAGTAACTCTTCTAATAGCTCGTGCTTTGAGCCTTTCCTGGGACAGCAGTATTAGATTCCGATGCACCATTGGAGGTTTACTGTATCCCTTGGACGTTCAAATCATCGATGAAACACAGAAATTGCATCGATATTGAATACAAAAGGCAAATTGTCGACTTATTTATAAGAGGAGCACCTCTTCTAATAGTTCGTGCTTTGGGCCTTTCCTGGGACTGCAGTACTGGATTCCGATGCACCATTGCAGGTTTACTTTATCCCTTGGACCTTCAAATCAACGATGAAACACAGAAATTGCATCGATATGTAATACAAATGCAAAATGTCGACTTATTTATAAGAGAAGTAACTCTTCTAATAGTTCGTGATTTGAGCCTTTCCTGGGACAGCAGGATTAGATTCCGATGCACCATTTCAGGTTTACTGTATCCCTTGGACCTTCAAATCAACGATGAAACACAGAAATTGCATCGATATTGAATACAAAAGGCAAAATGTCGACTTATTTACAAGAGGAGTAATTCTTCTAATAGTTCGTGCTTTGAGCCTTTCCTGGGACAGCAGTATTAGATTCCGATGCATCATTGCTGGATTACTGTATCCCTTGGACCTTGAAATCAACGATGAAACACAGAAATTGCATCGATATTGAATACAAAAGGCAAAATGTCGACTTATTTACAAGAGGAGTCACTCTTCAAATAGTTCGTGCTTTGAGCCTTTCCTGGGACAGCAGTATTAGATTCCGAAGCACCATTGCAGGTTTACTGTATCCCTTGGACCTTCAAATCAACGATGAAACACAGAAATTGCATCGATATTGAATACAAAAGGCAAAATGTCGACTTATTTACAAGAGGAGTAACTCTTCAAATAGTTCGTGCTTTGAGCCTTCCCTGGGACAGCAGTATTTGATTCAGATGCACCATTGCAGGATTACTGTATGCCTTGGACCTTCAAATCAACGATGAAGCACAGAAATTGCATCGATATTGAATACAAATGGCAAAATGTCGACTTATTTACAGGATTAGTAACTCTTCTAATACTTCGTGTTTGAGCCTTTCCTGGGACAGCAGTATTAGATTCCGATGCACCATTGCAGGATTACTGTATCCCTTGGACCTTCAAATCAACGATGAAACACAGAAGTTGCATCGATATTGAATACAAAAGGCAAACTGACAACTTATTTACAAGAGGAGTAACTCTTCTAATAGTTCGTGCTTTGAGCCTTTCCTGGGACAGCAGTATTAGATTCCAATGCACCATTGCAGGTTTACTGTATCCCTTGGACGTTCAAATCAACGATGAAACACAGAAATTGCATCGATATTGAATACAAAAGGCAAAATGTCGACTTATTTATAAGAGGAGCACCTCTTCTAATAGTTCGTGCTTTGAGCCTTTCCTGGGACTGCAGTACTAGATTCCGATGCACCATTGCAGGTTTACTGTATCCCTTGGACCTTCAAATCAACGATGAAACATAGAAATTGCATCGATATGTAATACAAATGCAAAATTTCGACTTATTTATAAGAGAAGTAACTCATCTAATAGTTCGTGCTTTGAGCCTTTCCTGGGACAGCAGTATTAGGTTCCGATGCACCATTTCAGGTTTACTGTATCCATTGGACCTTCAAATCAACGATGAAACACAGAAATTGCATCGATATTGAATACAAAAGGCAAAATGTAGACTTATTTACAAGAGGAGTAATTCTTCTAATAGTTCGTGCTTTGAGCCTTTCCTGGGACAGCAGTATTATATTCCGATGCATCATTGCAATTTTACTGTATCCCTTGGACCTTCAAATCAACGATGAAACACAGAAATTGCATCGATATTGAATACAAAAGGCAAAATGTCGACTTATTTATAAGAGGAGTAACTCTTCTAATAGTTCGTGTTTTGAGCCTTTCCTGGGACAGCAGTATTAGATTCCGATGCATCATTGCAATTTCACTGTATCCCTTGAACCTTCAAATCACCGATGAAACACAGAAATTGCATCGATATTGATTAAAAGAGGCAAAATGTCGACTTATTTATAAGAGGAGTAACTCTTCTAATAGTTCGTTCTTTGAGCCTTTCCTGGGACAGCAGTATTAAATTCCGATGCACCATTGCAGGTTTACTGTACCCTTGGACCTTCAAATCAACGATGTAACACAGAAATTGCATCGATGTTTAATACAAAAGGCAAAATTTCGAATGATTTACAAGAGGAATAACTCTTCTAATAGTTCGTGCTTTGAGCCTTTCCTGGGACAGCAGTATTAGATTCAGATGCACCATTGCAGGATTACTGTACGCCTTGGACCTTCAAATCAACGATGAAACACAGAAACTGCATCGATATTGAATACAAAAGGCAAAATTTCGACTTATTTACAAGAGGAGTAATTCTTCTAATAGTTCGTGCTTTGAGCCTTTCCTGGGACAGCAGTATTAGATTCCGATGCATCATTGCAGGATTACTGTATCCCTTGGACCTTGAAATCAACGATGAAACACAGAAATTGCATCAATATTGAATACAAAAGGCAAAATGTCGACTTATGTACAAGAGGAGTAACTCTTCTAATAGTTCGTTCTTTGAGCCTTTCCTGGGACAGCAGTATTAAATTCCGATGCACCATTGCAGGTTTACTGTATCCCTTGGACCTTCAAATCACCGATGAAACACAGAAATTGCATCGATATTGATTAAAAGAGGCAAAATGTCGACTTATTTATAAGAGGAGTAACTCTTCTAATAGTTCGTTCTTTGAGCCTTTCCTGGGACAGCAGTATTAGATTCAGATGCACCATTGCAGGATTACTGTTTGCCTTGGACCTTCAAATCAACGATGAAGCACAGAAATTGCATCGATATTGAATACAAATGGCAAAATGTCGACTTATTTACAGGATTAGTAACTCTTCTAATAGTTCGTGTTTGAGCCTTTCCTGGGACAGCAGTATTAGATTCCGATGCACCATTTCAGGATTACTGTATCCCTTGGACCTTCAAATCAACGATGAAACACAGAAGTTGCATCGATATTGAATACAAAAGGCAAACTGACAACTTATTTACAAGAGGAGTAACTCTTCTAATAGTTCGTGCTTTGAGCCTTTCCTGGGACAGCAGTATTAGATTCCGATGCACCATTGCAGGTTTACTGTATCCCTTGGACCTTCAAATCAACGATGAAACACAGAAATTGCATCGATAATGAATAAAAGAGGCAAAATGTCGACTTATTTATAAGAGGAGTAACTCTTCCAATAGTTCGTGCTTTGAGCCTTTCCTGGGACAGCAGTATTAGATTCCGATGCACCATTGCAGGTTTACTGTATCCCTTGGACCTTCAAATCAACGATGAAACACAGAAATTGCATCGATATTGAATACAAAAGGCAAAATGTCGACTTATTTATAAGAGGAGTAACTCTTCTAATAGTTCGTGCTTTGAGCCTTTCCTGGGACAGCAGTATTAAATTCCGATGCACCATTGAAGGTTTACTGTACCCTTGGACCTTCAAATCAACGATGAAACACAGAAATTGCATCGATGTTTAATACAAAAGGCAAAATTTCGAATTATTTACAAGAGGAGTAACTCTTCTAATAGTTCGTGCTTTGAGCCTTTCCTGGGACAGCAGTATTAGATTCAGATGCACCATTGCAGGATTACTGTATGCCTTGGACCTTCAAATCAACGATGAAACACAGAAACTGCATCGATATTGATGTTGTTGTTGTTGTTGTGGTCTTCAGTCCTGAGACTGGTTTGATGCAGCTCTCCATGCTACTCTATCCTGTGCAAACTTCTTCATCTCCCAGTACCTACTGCAACCTACATCCTTCTGAATCTGCTTAGTGTAATCATCTCTAGGTCTCCCCCTACGATTTTTACCCTCCACGCTGCCCTCCAATACTAAATTGGTGATCCCTTGATGCCTCAAAACATGTCCTACCAACCGATCCCTTCCTCCTGATAACGACATCCTCTTGAGTAGTCCCCGCCCGGAGATCCGAATGGGGGACTATTTTAACCATACAGTAAAGCTGCATGCCCTCGGGAAAAATTACGGCCGTAGTTTCCCCTTGCTTTCGGCCGTTCGCAGTACCAGCACAGCAAGGCCGTGTTGGTTATTGTTACAAGGCCAGATCAGTCAATCATCCAGACTATTGCCCTTGCAACTACTGAAAAGGCTGCTGCCCCTCTTCGATATTGAATACAAAAGGCAAAATTTCGACTTATTTACAAGAGGAGTAATTCTTCTAATAGTTCGTGCTTTGAGCCTTTCCTGGGACAGCAGTATTAGATTCCAATGCATCATTGCAGGATTACTGTATCCCTTGGACCTTCAAATCAACGATGAAACACAGAAATTGCATCGATATTGAATACAAAATGCAAAATGTCGATTTATTTATAAGAGGAGTAACTCTTCTAATAGTTCGTCTTTTGAGCCTTACCTGGGACACCTGTATTAGATTCCGATGCACCATTGCAGGTTTACTGTATCCCTTGTACCTTCAAATCAACGATGAAACACAGAAATTGCATCAATATTGAATACAAAAGGCAAAATGTCGACTTATTTACAAGAGGAGTAACTCTTCAAATAGTTCGTGCTTTGAGCCTTTCCTGGGACAGCAGTATTAGATTCCGAAGCACCATTGCAGGTTTACTGTATCCCTTGGAACTTCAAATCAACGATGAAACACAGAAATTGCATCGATATTGAATACAAAAGGCAAAATGTCGACTTATTTACAAGAGGAGTAACTCTTCAAATAGTTCGTGATTTGAGCCTTCCCTGGGACAGCAGTATTAGATTCAGATGCACCATTGGTGGATTACTGTTTGCCTTGGACCTTCAAATCAACGATGAAGCACAGAAATTGCATCGATATTGAATACAAATTTCAAAATGTCGACTTATTTACAGGATTAGTAACTCTTCTAATAGTTCGTGTTTGAGCCTTTCCTGGGACAGCAGTATTAGATTCCGATGCACCATTGCAGGATTACTGTATCCCTTGGACCTTCAAATCAACGATGAAACACAGAAGTTGCATCGATATTGAATACAAAAGGCAAACTGACAACTTATTTACAAGAGGAGTAACTCTTCTAATAGCTCGTGCTTTGAGCCTTTCCTGGGACAGCAGTATTAGATTCCGATGCACCATTGGAGGTTTACTGTATCCCTTGGACGTTCAAATCATCGATGAAACACAGAAATTGCATCGATATTGAATACAAAAGGCAAATTGTCGACTTATTTATAAGAGGAGCACCTCTTCTAATAGTTCGTGCTTTGAGCCTTTCCTGGGACTGCAGTACTGGATTCCGATGCACCATTGCAGGTTTACTGTATCCCTTGGACCTTCAAATCAACGATGAAACACAGAAATTGCATCGATATGTAATACAAATGCAAAATGTCGACTTATTTATAAGAGAAGTAACTCTTCTAATAGTTCGTGATTTGAGCCTTTCCTGGGACAGCAGGATTAGATTCCGATGCACCATAGCAGGTTTACTGTACCCTTGGACCTTCAAATTAACGATGAAACACAGAAATTGCATCGATGTTTAATACAAAAGGCAAAATTTCGAATTATTTACAAGAGGAGTAACTCTTCTAATAGTTCGTGCTTTGAGCCTTTCCCGGGACAGCAGTATTAGATTCCAATCCACCATTGCAGGTTTACTGTATCCCTTGGCCCTTCAAATCAACGATGAAACACAGAAATTGCATCGATATTGAATACAAAAGGCAAAATCTCGACTTATTTATAAGAGGAGTAACTCTTCTAATAGTTCGTGTTTTGAGCCTTTCCTGGGACAGCAGTATTAGATTCCGATGCACCATTGAAGGTTTACTGTATCCCTTGGACCTTCAAATCAACGATGAAACACAGAAATTGCATCGATATTGAATACAAAATGCAAAATTTCGACTTATTTACAAGAGGAGTAATTCTTCTAATAGTTCGTGCTTTGAGCCTTTCCTGGGACAGCTGTATTAGATTCCAATGCGTCATTGCAGGATTACTGCATCCCTTGGACCTTCAAATCAACGAAGAAGCACAGAAATCGCATCGAAATTGAATACAAAAGGAAAATGTCATCTTATTTACAGGATTAGTAACTCTTCTAATAGTTCGTGTTTGAGCCTTTCCTGGGACAGCAGTATTAGATTCCGATGCACCATTGCAGGATTACTGTATCCCTTGGACCTTCAAATCAACGATGAAACACAGAAGTTGCATCGATATTGAATACAAAAGGCAAAGTGACAACTTATTTACAAGAGGAGTAATTCTTCTAATAGTTCGTGTTTGAGCCTTTCCTGGGATAGCAGTATTAGATTCCGATGCACCATTGCAGGTTTACTGTATCCCTTGGACGTTCAAATCAACGATGAAACACAGAAATTGCATCGATATTGAATACAAAAGGCAAAATGTCGACTTATTTATAAGAGGAGCACCTCTTCCAATAGTTCGTGTTTTGAGCCTTTCCTGGGACAGCAGTATTGGATTCCGATGCACCATTTCATGTTTACTGTATTCCTTGGACCTTCAAATCAACGATGAAACACAGAAATTGCATCGATAATGAATACAAAAGGCAAAATGTCGACTTATTTATAAGAGGAGTAACTCTTCTAATAGTTCGTGTATTGAGCCTTACCTGGGACACCTGTATTAGATTCCGATACACCATTGCAGGTTCACTGTATCCCTTGGACCTTCAAATCAACGATGAAACACAGAAATTGCGTCGATATTGAATAAAAAAGGCAAAATGTCGACTTATTTGCAAGAGGAGTAAATCTTCAAATAGTTCGTGCTTTGACCCATCCCTGGGACAGCAGTATTAGATTCTGATGCACCATTGCAGGATTACTGTATCCCTTGGACCTTCAAATCAACGATGAAGCACAGAAATTGCATCGATATTGAATGCAAAAGGCAAAATGTCGTCTTATTTACAAGATTAGTTACTCTTCTAATAGTTCGTGTTTGAGCCTTTCCTGGGACAGCAGGATTAGATTCCAAAGCACCATTGCAGGTTTACTGTATCCCTTGGACCTTCAAATTAACAATGAATTACAGAAATTGCATCGATATTGAATACAAAACGCAAATTGTCGACTTATTTACAAGAGGAGTAACTCTTCTAATAGTTCGCGATTTTAGCCTTTCCTGGGACAGCAGGATTAGATTCCGATGCACCATTTCAGGTTTACTGTATCCCTTGGACCTTCAAATCAACGATGAAACACAGAAATTGCATCGATATTGAATACAAAAGGCAAAATGTCGACTTATTTACTAGAGGAGTAATTCTTCCAATAGTTCGTGCTTTGAGCCTTTCCTGGGACAGCAGTATTAGATTCCGATGCATCATTGCTGGATTACTGTATCCGTTGGACCTTCAAATCAACGATGAAACACAGAAATTGCATCGATATTGAATACAAAAGGCAAAATGTCGACTTATTTACAAGAGGAGTCACTCTTCAAATAGTTCGTGCTTTGAGCCTTTCCTGGGACAGCAGTATTAGATTCCGAAGCACCATTGCAGGTTTACTGTATCCCTTGGACCTTCAAATCAACGATGAAACACAGAAATTGCATCGATATTGAATACAAAAGGCAAAATGTCGACTTATTTACAAGAGGAGTAACTCTTCAAATAGTTCGTGCTTTGAGCCTTCCCTGGGACAGCAGTATTAGATTCAGATGCACCATTGCAGGATTACTGTATGCCTTGGACCTTCAAATCAACGATGAAGCACAGAAATTGCATCGATATTGAATACAAATGGCAAAATGTCGACTTATTTACAGGATTAGGAACTCTTCTAATACTTCGTGTTTGAGCCTTTCCTGGGACAGCAGTATTAGATTCCGATGCACCATTGCAGGATTACTGTATCCCTTGGACCTTCAAATCAAGGATGAAACACAGAAGTTGCATCGATATTGAATACAAAAGGCAAACTGACAACTTATTTACAAGAGGAGTAACTCTTCTAATAGTTCGTGCTTTGAACCTTTCCTGGGACAGCAGTATTAGATTCCAATGCACCATTGCAGGTTTACTGTATCCCTTGGACGTTCAAATCAACGATGAAACACAGAAATTGCATCGATATTGAATACAAAAGGCAAAATGTCGACTTATTTATAAGAGGAGCACCACTTCTAATAGTTCGTGCTTTGAGCCTTTCCTGGGACTGCAGTACTAGATTCCGATGCACCATTGCAGGTTTACTGTATCCCTTGGACCTTCAAATCAACGATGAAACACAGAAATTGCATCGATATGTAATACAAATGCAAAATTTTGACTTATTTATAAGAGAAGTAACTCTTCTAATAGTTCGTGCTTTGAGCCTTTCCTGGGACAGCAGTATTAGATTCCGATGCACCATTTCAGGTTTACTGTATCCCTTGGACCTTCAAATCAACGATGAAACACAGAAATTGCATCGATATTGAATACAAAAGGCAAAATGTAGACTTATTTACAAGAGGAGTAATTCTTCTAATAGTTCGTGCTTTGAGCCTTTCCTGGGACAGCGGTATTAGATTCCGAAGCACCATTGCAGGTTTACTGTATCCCTTGGAACTTCAAATCAACGATGAAACACAGAAATTGCATCGATATTGAATACAAAAAGCAAAATGTCGACTTATTTACAAGAGGAGTAACTCTTCAAATAGTTCGTGATTTGAGCCTTCCCTGGGACAGCAGTATTAGATTCAGATGCACCATTGGTGGATTACTGTTTGCCTTGGACCTTCAAATCAACGATGAAGCACAGAAATTGCATCGATATTGAATACAAATGGCAAAATGTCGACTTATTTACAGGATTAGTAACTCTTCTAATAGTTCGTGTTTGAGCCTTTCCTGGGACAGCAGTATTAGATTCCGATGCGCCATTGCAGGATTACTGTATCCCTTGGACCTTCAAATCAACGATGAAACACAGAAATTGCATCGATATTGAATACAAAAGGCAAACTGACAACTTATTTACAAGAGGAGTAACTCTTCTAATAGCTCGTGCTTTGAGCCTTTCCTGGGACAGCAGTATTAGATTCCGATGCACCATTGGAGGTTTACTGTATCCCTTGGACGTTCAAATCATCGATGAAACACAGAAATTGCATCGATATTGAATACAAAAGGCAAATTGTCGACTTATTTATAAGAGGAGCACCTCTTCTAATAGTTCGTGCTTTGGGCCTTTCCTGGGACTGCAGTACTGGATTCCGATGCACCATTGCAGGTTTACTTTATCCCTTGGACCTTCAAATCAACGATGAAACACAGAAATTGCATCGATATGTAATACAAATGCAAAATGTCGACTTATTTATAAGAGAAGTAACTCTTCTAATAGTTCGTGATTTGAGCCTTTCCTGGGACAGCAGGATTAGATTCCGATGCACCATTTCAGGTTTACTGTATCCCTTGGACCTTCAAATCAACGATGAAACACAGAAATTGCATCGATATTGAATACAAAAGGCAAAATGTCGACTTATTTACAAGAGGAGTAATTCTTCTAATAGTTCGTGCTTTGAGCCTTTCCTGGGACAGCAGTATTAGATTCCGATGCATCATTGCTGGATTACTGTATCCCTTGGACCTTGAAATCAACGATGAAACACAGAAATTGCATCGATATTGAATACAAAAGGCAAAATGTCGACTTATTTACAAGAGGAGTCACTCTTCAAATAGTTCGTGCTTTGAGCCTTTCCTGGGACAGCAGTATTAGATTCCGATGCACCATTGCAGGTTTACTGTATCCCTTGGACCTTCAAATCAACGATGAAACACAGAAATTGCATCGATATTGAATACAAAAGGCAAAATGTCGACTTATTTACAAGAGGAGTAACTCTTCAAATAGTTCGTGCTTTGAGCCTTCCCTGGGACAGCAGTATTAGATTCAGATGCACCATTGCAGGATTACTGTATGCCTTGGACCTTCAAATCAACGATGAAGCACAGAAATTGCATCGATATTGAATACAAATGGCAAAATGTCGACTTATTTACAGGATTAGTAACTCTTCTAATACTTCGTGTTTGAGCCTTTCCTGGGACAGCAGTATTAGATTCCGATGCACCATTGCAGGATTACTGTATCCCTTGGACCTTCAAATCAACGATGAAACACAGAAGTTGCATCGATATTGAATACAAAAGGCAAACTGACAACTTATTTACAAGAGGAGTAACTCTTCTAATAGTTCGTGCTTTGAGCCTTTCCTGGGACAGCAGTATTAGATTCCAATGCACCATTGCAGGTTTACTGTATCCCTTGGACGTTCAAATCAACGATGAAACACAGAAATTGCATCGATATTGAATACAAAAGGCAAAATGTCGACTTATTTATAAGAGGAGCACCTCTTCTAATAGTTCGTGCTTTGAGCCTTTCCTGGGACTGCAGTACTAGATTCCGATGCACCATTGCAGGTTTACTGTATCCCTTGGACCTTCAAATCAACGATGAAACATAGAAATTGCATCGATATGTAATACAAATGCAAAATTTCGACTTATTTATAAGAGAAGTAACTCATCTAATAGTTCGTGCTTTGAGCCTTTCCTGGGACAGCAGTATTAGGTTCCGATGCACCATTTCAGGTTTACTGTATCCATTGGACCTTCAAATCAACGATGAAACACAGAAATTGCATCGATATTGAATACAAAAGGCAAAATGTAGACTTATTTACAAGAGGAGTAATTCTTCTAATAGTTCGTGCTTTGAGCCTTTCCTGGGACAGCAGTATTATATTCCGATGCATCATTGCAATTTTACTGTATCCCTTGGACCTTCAAATCAACGATGAAACACAGAAATTGCATCGATATTGAATACAAAAGGCAAAATGTCGACTTATTTATAAGAGGAGTAACTCTTCTAATAGTTCGTGTTTTGAGCCTTTCCTGGGACAGCAGTATTAGATTCCGATGCATCATTGCAATTTCACTGTATCCCTTATACCTTCAAATCACCGATGAAACACAGAAATTGCATCGATATTGATTAAAAGAGGCAAAATGTCGACTTATTTATGTGAGGAGTAACTCTTCTAATAGTTCGTTCTTTGAGCCTTTCCTGGGACAGCAGTATTAAATTCCGATGCACCATTGCAGGTTTACTGTACCCTTGGACCTTCAAATCAACGATGTAACACAGAAATTGCATCGATGTTTAATACAAAAGGCAAAATTTCGAATGATTTACAAGAGGAATAACTCTTCTAATAGTTCGTGCTTTGAGCCTTTCCTGGGATAGCAGTATTAGATTCAGATGCACCATTGCAGGATTACTGTACGCCTTGGACCTTCAAATCAACGATGAAACACAGAAACTGCATCGATATTGAATACAAAAGGCAAAATTTCGACTTATTTACAAGAGGAGTAATTCTTCTAATAGTTCGTGCTTTGAGCCTTTCCTGGGACAGCAGTATTAGATTCCGATGCATCATTGCAGGATTACTGTATCCCTTGGACCTTGAAATCAACGATGAAACACAGAAATTGCATCAATATTGAATACAAAAGGCAAAATGTCGACTTATGTACAAGAGGAGTAACTCTTCTAATAGTTCGTTCTTTGAGCCTTTCCTGGGACAGCAGTATTAAATTCCGATGCACCATTGCAGGTTTACTGTATCCCTTGGACCTTCAAATCACCGATGAAACACAGAAATTGCATCGATATTGATTAAAAGAGGCAAAATGTCGACTTATTTATAAGAGGAGTAACTCTTCTAATAGTTCGTTCTTTGAGCCTTTCCTGGGACAGCAGTATTAGATTCAGATGCACCATTGCAGGATTACTGTTTGCCTTGGACCTTCAAATCAACGATGAAGCACAGAAATTGCATCGATATTGAATACAAATGGCAAAATGTCGACTTATTTACAGGATTAGTAACTCTTCTAATAGTTCGTGTTTGAGCCTTTCCTGGGACAGCAGTATTAGATTCCGATGCACCATTTCAGGATTACTGTATCCCTTGGACCTTCAAATCAACGATGAAACACAGAAGTTGCATCGATATTGAATACAAAAGGCAAACTGACAACTTATTTACAAGAGGAGTAACTCTTCTAATAGTTCGTGCTTTGAGCCTTTCCTGGGACAGCAGTATTAGATTCCGATGCACCATTGCAGGTTTACTGTATCCCTTGGACCTTCAAATCAACGATGAAACACAGAAATTGCATCGATAATGAATAAAAGAGGCAAAATGTCGACTTATTTATAAGAGGAGTAACTCTTCTAATAGTTCGTGCTTTGAGCCTTTCCTGGGACAGCAGTATTAGATTCCGATGCACCATTGCAGGTTTACTGTATCCCTTGGACCTTCAAATCAACGATGAAACACAGAAATTGCATCGATATTGAATACAAAAGGCAAAATGTCGACTTATTTATAAGAGGAGTAACTCTTCTAATAGTTCGTGCTTTGAGCCTTTCCTGGGACAGCAGTATTAAATTCCGATGCACCATTGAAGGTTTACTGTACCCTTGGACCTTCAAATCAACGATGAAACACAGAAATTGCATCGATGTTTAATACAAAAGGCAAAATTTCGAATTATTTACAAGAGGAGTAACTCTTCTAATAGTTCGTGCTTTGAGCCTTTCCTGGGACAGCAGTATTAGATTCAGATGCACCATTGCAGGATTACTGTATGCCTTGGACCTTCAAATCAACGATGAAACACAGAAACTGCATCGATATTGATGTTGTTGTTGTTGTTGTGGTCTTCAGTCCTGAGACTGGTTTGATGCAGCTCTCCATGCTACTCTATCCTGTGCAAACTTCTTCATCTCCCAGTACCTACTGCAACCTACATCCTTCTGAATCTGCTTAGTGTATTCATCTCTAGGTCTCCCCCTACGATTTTTACCCTCCACGCTGCCCTCCAATACTAAATTGGTGATCCCTTGATGCCTCAAAACATGTCCTACCAACCGATCCCTTCCTCCTGATAACGACATCCTCTTGAGTAGTCCCCGCCCGGAGATCCGAATGGGGGACTATTTTAACCATACAGTAAAGCTGCATGCCCTCGGGAAAAATTACGGCCGTAGTTTCCCCTTGCTTTCGGCCGTTCGCAGTACCAGCACAGCAAGGCCGTGTTGGTTATTGTTACAAGGCCAGATCAGTCAATCATCCAGACTATTGCCCTTGCAACTACTGAAAAGGCTGCTGCCCCTCTTCGATATTGAATACAAAAGGCAAAATTTCGACTTATTTACAAGAGGAGTAATTCTTCTAATAGTTCGTGCTTTGAGCCTTTCCTGGGACAGCAGTATTAGATTCCAATGCATCATTGCAGGATTACTGTATCCCTTGGACCTTCAAATCAACGATGAAACACAGAAATTGCATCGATATTGAATACAAAATGCAAAATGTCGATTTATTTATAAGAGGAGTAACTCTTCTAATAGTTCGTCTTTTGAGCCTTACCTGGGACACCTGTATTAGATTCCGATGCACCATTGCAGGTTTACTGTATCCCTTGTACCTTCAAATCAACGATGAAACACAGAAATTGCATCAATATTGAATACAAAAGGCAAAATGTCGACTTATTTACAAGAGGAGTAACTCTTCAAATAGTTCGTGCTTTGAGCCTTTCCTGGGACAGCAGTATTAGATTCCGAAGCACCATTGCAGGTTTACTGTATCCCTTGGAACTTCAAATCAACGATGAAACACAGAAATTGCATCGATATTGAATACAAAAGGCAAAATGTCGACTTATTTACAAGAGGAGTAACTCTTCAAATAGTTCGTGATTTGAGCCTTCCCTGGGACAGCAGTATTAGATTCAGATGCACCATTGGTGGATTACTGTTTGCCTTGGACCTTCAAATCAACGATGAAGCACAGAAATTGCATCGATATTGAATACAAATTTCAAAATGTCGACTTATTTACAGGATTAGTAACTCTTCTAATAGTTCGTGTTTGAGCCTTTCCTGGGACAGCAGTATTAGATTCCGATGCACCATTGCAGGATTACTGTATCCCTTGGACCTTCAAATCAACGATGAAACACAGAAGTTGCATCGATATTGAATACAAAAGGCAAACTGACAACTTATTTACAAGAGGAGTAACTCTTCTAATAGCTCGTGCTTTGAGCCTTTCCTGGGACAGCAGTATTAGATTCCGATGCACCATTGGAGGTTTACTGTATCCCTTGGACGTTCAAATCATCGATGAAACACAGAAATTGCATCGATATTGAATACAAAAGGCAAATTGTCGACTTATTTATAAGAGGAGCACCTCTTCTAATAGTTCGTGCTTTGAGCCTTTCCTGGGACTGCAGTACTGGATTCCGATGCACCATTGCAGGTTTACTGTATCCCTTGGACCTTCAAATCAACGATGAAACACAGAAATTGCATCGATATGTAATACAAATGCAAAATGTCGACTTATTTATAAGAGAAGTAACTCTTCTAATAGTTCGTGATTTGAGCCTTTCCTGGGACAGCAGGATTAGATTCCGATGCACCATAGCAGGTTTACTGTACCCTTGGACCTTCAAATTAACGATGAAACACAGAAATTGCATCGATGTTTAATACAAAAGGCAAAATTTCGAATTATTTACAAGAGGAGTAACTCTTCTAATAGTTCGTGCTTTGAGCCTTTCCCGGGACAGCAGTATTAGATTCCAATCCACCATTGCAGGTTTACTGTATCCCTTGGCCCTTCAAATCAACGATGAAACACAGAAATTGCATCGATATTGAATACAAAAGGCAAAATCTCGACTTATTTATAAGAGGAGTAACTCTTCTAATAGTTCGTGTTTTGAGCCTTTCCTGGGACAGCAGTATTAGATTCCGATGCACCATTGAAGGTTTACTGTATCCCTTGGACCTTCAAATCAACGATGAAACACAGAAATTGCATCGATATTGAATACAAAATGCAAAATTTCGACTTATTTACAAGAGGAGTAATTCTTCTAATAGTTCGTGCTTTGAGCCTTTCCTGGGACAGCTGTATTAGATTCCAATGCGTCATTGCAGGATTACTGCATCCCTTGGACCTTCAAATCAACGAAGAAGCACAGAAATCGCATCGAAATTGAATACAAAAGGAAAATGTCATCTTATTTACAGGATTAGTAACTCTTCTAATAGTTCGTGTTTGAGCCTTTCCTGGGACAGCAGTATTAGATTCCGATGCACCATTGCAGGATTACTGTATCCCTTGGACCTTCAAATCAACGATGAAACACAGAAGTTGCATCGATATTGAATACAAAAGGCAAAGTGACAACTTATTTACAAGAGGAGTAATTCTTCTAATAGTTCGTGTTTGAGCCTTTCCTGGGATAGCAGTATTAGATTCCGATGCACCATTGCAGGTTTACTGTATCCCTTGGACGTTCAAATCAACGATGAAACACAGAAATTGCATCGATATTGAATACAAAAGGCAAAATGTCGACTTATTTATAAGAGGAGCACCTCTTCCAATAGTTCGTGTTTTGAGCCTTTCCTGGGACAGCAGTATTGGATTCCGATGCACCATTTCATGTTTACTGTATTCCTTGGACCTTCAAATCAACGATGAAACACAGAAATTGCATCGATAATGAATACAAAAGGCAAAATGTCGACTTATTTATAAGAGGAGTAACTCTTCTAATAGTTCGTGTATTGAGCCTTACCTGGGACACCTGTATTAGATTCCGATACACCATTGCAGGTTCACTGTATCCCTTGGACCTTCAAATCAACGATGAAACACAGAAATTGCATCGATATTGAATAAAAAAGGCAAAATGTCGACTTATTTGCAAGAGGAGTAAATCTTCAAATAGTTCGTGCTTTGACCCATCCCTGGGACAGCAGTATTAGATTCTGATGCACCATTGCAGGATTACTGTATCCCTTGGACCTTCAAATCAACGATGAAGCACAGAAATTGCATCGATATTGAATGCAAAAGGCAAAATGTCGTCTTATTTACAAGATTAGTTACTCTTCTAATAGTTCGTGTTTGAGCCTTTCCTGGGACAGCAGGATTAGATTCCAAAGCACCATTGCAGGTTTACTGTATCCCTTGGACCTTCAAATTAACAATGAATTACAGAAATTGCATCGATATTGAATACAAAACGCAAATTGTCGACTTATTTACAAGAGGAGTAACTCTTCTAATAGTTCGCGATTTTAGCCTTTCCTGGGACAGCAGTATTAATTTCCGATGCACCATTGCAAGTTTACTGTATCCCTTAGACCTTCAAATCAACGATGAAACACAGAAATTGCATCGATATTGAATACAAAACGTAAAATTTCGACTTACACACAAGAGGAGTAACTCTTCTAATAGTTCGTGCTTTGAGCCTTTCCTGGGACAGCAGTATTAGATTCCAAAGCACCATTGCAGGTTTACTGTATTTCTTGGACCTTCAAATCAACGATGAAACACAGAAATTGCATCGATATTGAATACAAAAGGCAAAATGTCGACTTATTAATAAGAGGAGTATCTCTCCTAATAGTTGGTGCTTTGAGCCTTTCCTGGGACAGCAGTATTAGATTCCGATGCACCATTGCATTTTTTCTGTATTCCTTGGACCTTCAAGTTAACGATGAAACACCGAAATTGCATCGATATTGAATACAAAAGGCAAAATGTCGACTTATTTACAAGAGGAGTAACTCTTCTAAAGGTTCGTGGTTTGAGCCTTTCCTGGGACAGCAGTTTTAGATTCCGATGCACCATTGCAGGATTACTGTATCCCTTGGACCTTCAAATCAACGATGAAATACCGAAATTGCATCGATGTTGAATACAAAAGGCAAAATGTCGACTTATTTACAAGAGGAATAACTCTTCTAATAGTTCGTGTTTTGAGCCTTTCCTGGGACAGCAGTATTAGATTCCGATGCACCATTGCAGGTTTACTGTATCCCTTGGACCTTCAAATCTAAGATGAAACTCAGAAATTGCATCGATATTGAATACAAAAGGCAAAATGTCGACTTATTTACAAGAGGAGTAACTCTTCTAATAGTCCGTGCTTTGAGCCTCTCCTGGGACAGCAGTATTAAATTCCGATGCACCATTGCTTGTTTACTGTATCCCTTGGACCTTCAAATCAACGATGAAACACAGAAATTGCATCGATATTAAATACAAAAAGCAAAATGTCGACTTATTTACAAGAGGAGTATTTCTTCTAATAGTTCGTGCTTTGAGCCTTTCCTGGGACAGCACTATTAGATTCCGATGCACCATTGCAGGTTTACTGTATCCCTTGGACCTTCAAATCAACGATGAAACACAGAAATTAAGTCGATATTGAATACAAAAGGCAAAATGTTGACTTATTTGTAAGAGGCATTACTCTTCTAATAGTTCGTGCTTTGAGCCTTTCCTGGGACAGCAGTATTAGATTCCGATGCACCATTGCAGGTTTACTGTATCCCTTGGACCTTCAAATCAACGATGAAACACAGAAATTGCATCGATATTGAATACAAAAGTCAAAATGTCGACTTATTTACAAGAGGAGTAACTCTTCTAATAGTTCGTGCTTTGAGCCTTTCCCAGGACAACAGTATTAGATTCCGATGCACCATTGCAGGTTTACTGTATCCCTTGGACCTTCAAATCAACGATGAAACACAGAAATTGCATCGATGTTGAATACAAAAGGCAAAATGTCGACTTATTTACAAGAGGAATAACTCTTCTAATAGTTCGTGTTTTGAGCCTTTCCTGGGACAGTAGTATTAGATTCCGATGCACCATTGCAGGTTTACTGTATCCCTTGGACCTTCAAATCTAAGATGATACTCAGATATTAAATACAAAAAGAAAAATGTCGACTTATTTACAAGAGGAGGATTTCTTCTAATAGTTCGTGCTTTGAGCCTTTCCTGGGACAGCAGTATTAGATTCCGATGCACCATTTCAGGTTTACTGTATCCCTTGGACCTTCAAATCAACGATGAAACACAGAAATTGCATCGATATTGAATACAAAATGCAAAATGTCGACTTATTTACAAGAGGAGTCACTCTTCAAATAGTTCGTGCTTTGAGCCTTTCCTGGGACAGCAGTATTAGATTCCGAAGCACCATTGCAGGTTTACTGTATCCCTTGGACCTTCAAATCAACGATGAAACACAGAAATTGCATCGATATTGAATACAAAAGGCAAAATGTCGACTTATTTACAAGAGGAGTAACTCTTCAAATAGTTCGTGCTTTGAGCCTTCCCTGGGACAGCAGTATTAGATTCAGATGCACCATTGCAGGATTACTGTATGCCTTGGACCTTCAAATCAACGATGAAGCACAGAAATTGCATCGATATTGAATACAAATGGCGAAATGTCGACTTATTTACAGGATTAGTAACTCTTCTAATACTTCGTGTTTGAGCCTTTCCTGGGACAGCAGTATTAGATTCCGATGCACCATTGCGGGATTACTGTATCCCTTGGACCTTCAAATCAACGATGAAACACAGAAGTTGCATCGATATTGAATACAAAAGGCAAACTGACAACTTATTTACAAGAGGAGTAACTCTTCTAATAGTTCGTGCTTTGAGCCTTTCCTGGGACAGCAGTATTAGATTCCAATGCACCATTGCAGGTTTACTGTATCCCTTGGACGTTCAAATCAACGATGAAACACAGAAATTGCATCGATATTGAATACAAAAGGCAAAATGTCGACTTATTTATAAGAGGAGCACCTCTTCTAATAGTTCGTGCTTTGAGCCTTTCCTGGGACTGCAGTACTAGATTCCGATGCATCATTGCAGGTTTACTGTATCCCTTGGACCTTCAAATCAACGATGAAACATAGAAATTGCATCGATATTGAATACAAAAGGCAAAATTTCGACTTATTTACAAGAGGAGTAATTCTTCTAAGAGTTCGTGCTTTGAGCCTTTCCTGGGACAGCAGTATTAGATTCCGATGCGTCATTGCAGGATTACTGCATCCCTTGGACCTTCAAATCAACGATGAAACACAGAAATTGCATCGATATTGAATACAAAAGGCAAAATGTCGACTTATTTACAAAAGGAGTAACTCTTCAAATAGGTCGTGCTTTGACCCTTCCCTGGGACAGCAGTATTAGATTCAGATGCACCATTTCAGGATTACTGTATCCCTTGGACCTTCAAATCAACGATGTAACACAGAAATTACATCGATGTTTAATACAAAAGGCAAAATTTCGAATGATTTACAAGAGGAATAACTCTTCTAATAGTTCGTGCTTTGAGCCTTTCCTGGGACAGCAGTATTAGATTCAGATGCACCATTGCAGGATTACTGTATGCCTTGGACCTTCAAATCAACGATGAAACACAGAAACTGCATCGATATTGAATACAAAAGGCAAAATTTCGACTTATTTACAAGAGGAGTAATTCTTCTAATAGTTCGTGCTTTGAGCCTTTCCTGGGACAGCAGTATTAGATTCCGATGCATCATTGCAGGATTACTGTATCCCTTGGACCTTGAAATCAACGATGAAACACAGAAATTGCATCAATATTGAATACAAAAGGCAAAATGTCGACTTATGTACAAGAGGAGTAACTCTTCTAATAGTTCGTTCTTTGAGCCTTTCCTGGGACAGCAGTATTAAATTCCGATGCACCATTGCAGGTTTAC
The DNA here is from genome assembly GCF_023864275.1 of Schistocerca cancellata. Lineage (NCBI taxonomy): Eukaryota > Metazoa > Arthropoda > Insecta > Orthoptera > Acrididae > Schistocerca > Schistocerca cancellata. The sequence goes on from NC_064627.1 coordinate 91,488,438, forward strand.
TGTATCCCTTGGACCTTCAAATCACCGATGAAACACAGAAATTGCATCGATATTGATTAAAAGAGGCAAAATGTCGACTTATTTATAAGAGGAGTAACTCTTCTAATAGTTCGTTCTTTGAGCCTTTCCTGGGACAGCAGTATTAAATTCCGATGCACCATTGCAGGTTTACTGTACCCTTGGACCTTCAAATCAACGATGTAACACAGAGATTGCATCGATGTTTAATACAAAAGGCAAAATTTCGAATGATTTACAAGAGGAATAACTCTTCTAATAGTTCGTGCTTTGAGCCTTTCCTGGGACAGCAGTATTAGATTCAGATGCACCATTGCAGGATTACTGTTTGCCTTGGACCTTCAAATCAACGATGAAGCACAGAAATTGCATCGATATTGAATACAAATGGCAAAATGTCGACTTATTTACAGGATTAGTAACTCTTCTAATAGTTCGTGTTTGAGCCTTTCCTGGGACAGCAGTATTAGATTCCGATGCACCATTTCAGGATTACTGTATCCCTTGGACCTTCAAATCAACGATGAAACACAGAAGTTGCATCGATATTGAATACAAAAGGCAAACTGACAACTTATTTACAAGAGGAGTAACTCTTCTAATAGTTCGTGCTTTGAGCCTTTCCTGGGACAGCAGTATTAGATTCCGATGCACCATTGCAGGTTTACTGTATCCCTTGGACCTTCAAATCAACGATGAAACACAGAAATTGCATCGATAATGAATAAAAGAGGCAAAATGTCGACTTATTTATAAGAGGAGTAACTCTTCTAATAGTTCGTGCTTTGAGCCTTTCCTGGGACAGCAGTATTAGATTCCGATGCACCATTGCAGGTTTACTGTATCCCTTGGACCTTCAAATCAACGATGAAACACAGAAATTGCATCGATATTGAATACAAAAGGCAAAATGTCGACTTATTTATAAGAGGAGTAACTCTTCTAATAGTTCGTGCTTTGAGCCTTTCCTGGGACAGCAGTATTAAATTCCGATGCACCATTGAAGTTTTACTGTACCCTTGGACCTTCAAATCAACGATGAAACACAGAAATTGCATCGATGTTTAATACAAAAGGCAAAATTTCGAATTATTTACAAGAGGAGTAACTCTTCTAATAGTTCGTGCTTTGAGCCTTTCCTGGGACAGCAGTATTAGATTCAGATGCACCATTGCAGGATTACTGTATGCCTTGGACCTTCAAATCAACGATGAAACACAGAAACTGCATCGATATTGATGTTGTTGTTGTTGTTGTGGTCTTCAGTCCTGAGACTGGTTTGATGCAGCTCTCCATGCTACTCTATCCTGTGCAAACTTCTTCATCTCCCAGTACCTACTGCAACCTACATCCTTCTGAATCTGCTTAGTGTATTCATCTCTAGGTCTCCCCCTACGATTTTTACCCTCCACGCTGCCCTCCAATACTAAATTGGTGATCCCTTGATGCCTCAAAACATGTCCTACCAACCGATCCCTTCCTCCTGATAACGACATCCTCTTGAGTAGTCCCCGCCCGGAGATCCGAATGGGGGACTATTTTAACCATACAGTAAAGCTGCATGCCCTCGGGAAAAATTACGGCCGTAGTTTCCCCTTGCTTTCGGCCGTTCGCAGTACCAGCACAGCAAGGCCGTGTTGGTTATTGTTACAAGGCCAGATCAGTCAATCATCCAGACTATTGCCCTTGCAACTACTGAAAAGGCTGCTGCCCCTCTTCGATATTGAATACAAAAGGCAAAATTTCGACTTATTTACAAGAGGAGTAATTCTTCTAATAGTTCGTGCTTTGAGCCTTTCCTGGGACAGCAGTATTAGATTCCAATGCATCATTGCAGGATTACTGTATCCCTTGGACCTTCAAATCAACGATGAAACACAGAAATTGCATCGATATTGAATACAAAATGCAAAATGTCGATTTATTTATAAGAGGAGTAACTCTTCTAATAGTTCGTCTTTTGAGCCTTACCTGGGACACCTGTATTAGATTCCGATGCACCATTGCAGGTTTACTGTATCCCTTGTACCTTCAAATTAACGATGAAACACAGAAATTGCATCAATATTGAATACAAAAGGCAAAATGTCGACTTATTTACAAGAGGAGTAACTCTTCAAATAGTTCGTGCTTTGAGCCTTTCCTGGGACAGCAGTATTAGATTCCGAAGCACCATTGCAGGTTTACTGTATCCCTTGGAACTTCAAATCAACGATGAAACACAGAAATTGCATCGATATTGAATACAAAAGGCAAAATGTCGACTTATTTACAAGAGGAGTAACTCTTCAAATAGTTCGTGATTTGAGCCTTCCCTGGGACAGCAGTATTAGATTCAGATGCACCATTGGTGGATTACTGTTTGCCTTGGACCTTCAAATCAACGATGAAGCACAGAAATTGCATCGATATTGAATACAAATTTCAAAATGTCGACTTATTTACAGGATTAGTAACTCTTCTAATAGTTCGTGTTTGAGCCTTTCCTGGGACAGCAGTATTAGATTCCGATGCACCATTGCAGGATTACTGTATCCCTTGGACCTTCAAATCAACGATGAAACACAGAAGTTGCATCGATATTGAATACAAAAGGCAAACTGACAACTTATTTACAAGAGGAGTAACTCTTCTAATAGCTCGTGCTTTGAGCCTTTCCTGGGACAGCAGTATTAGATTCCGATGCACCATTGGAGGTTTACTGTATCCCTTGGACGTTCAAATCATCGATGAAACACAGAAATTGCATCGATATTGAATACAAAAGGCAAATTGTCGACTTATTTATAAGAGGAGCACCTCTTCTAATAGTTCGTGCTTTGAGCCTTTCCTGGGACTGCAGTACTGGATTCCGATGCACCATTGCAGGTTTACTGTATCCCTTGGACCTTCAAATCAACGATGAAACACAGAAATTGCATCGATATGTAATACAAATGCAAAATGTCGACTTATTTATAAGAGAAGTAACTCTTCTAATAGTTCGTGATTTGAGCCTTTCCTGGGACAGCAGGATTAGATTCCGATGCACCATTGCAGGTTTACTGTACCCTTGGACCTTCAAATTAACGATGAAACACAGAAATTGCATCGATGTTTAATACAAAAGGCAAAATTTCGAATTATTTACAAGAGGAGTAACTCTTCTAATAGTTCGTGCTTTGAGCCTTTCCCGGGACAGCAGTATTAGATTCCAATCCACCATTGCAGGTTTACTGTATCCCTTGGCCCTTCAAATCAACGATGAAACACAGAAATTGCATCGATATTGAATACAAAAGGCAAAATCTCGACTTATTTATAAGAGGAGTAACTCTTCTAATAGTTCGTGTTTTGAGCCTTTCCTGGGACAGCAGTATTAGATTCCGATGCACCATTGAAGGTTTACTGTATCCCTTGGACCTTCAAATCAACGAAGAAGCACAGAAATCGCATCGAAATTGAATACAAAAGGAAAATGTCAACTTATTTACAGGATTAGTAACTCTTCTAATAGTTCGTGTTTGAGCCTTTCCTGGGACAGCAGTATTAGATTCCGATGCACCATTGCAGGATTACTGTATCCCTTGGACCTTCAAATCAACGATGAAACACAGAAGTTGCATCGATATTGAATACAAAAGGCAAAGTGACAACTTATTTACAAGAGGAGTAATTCTTCTAATAGTTCGTGTTTGAGCCTTTCCTGGGATAGCAGTATTAGATTCCGATGCACCATTGCAGGTTTACTGTATCCCTTGGACGTTCAAATCAACGATGAAACACAGAAATTGCATCGATATTGAATACAAAAGGCAAAATGTCGACTTATTTATAAGAGGAGCACCTCTTCCAATAGTTCGTGTTTTGAGCCTTTCCTGGAACAGCAGTATTGGATTCCGATGCACCATTTCATGTTTACTGTATTCCTTGGACCTTCAAATCAACGATGAAACACAGAAATTGCATCGATAATGAATACAAAAGGCAAAATGTCGACTTATTTATAAGAGGAGTAACTCTTCTAATAGTTCGTGTATTGAGCCTTACCTGGGACACCTGTATTAGATTCCGATACACCATTGCAGGTTCACTGTATCCCTTGGACCTTCAAATCAACGATGAAACACAGAAATTGCATCGATATTGAATAAAAAAGGCAAAATGTCGACTTATTTGCAAGAGGAGTAAATCTTCAAATAGTTCGTGCTTTGACCCTTCCCTGGGACAGCAGTATTAGATTCTGATGCACCATTGCAGGATTACTGTATCCCTTGGACCTTCAAATCAACGATGAAGCACAGAAATTGCATCGATATTGAATGCAAAAGGCAAAATGTCGTCTTATTTACAAGATTAGTTACTCTTCTAATAGTTCGTGTTTGAGCCTTTCCTGGGACAGCAGGATTAGATTCCAAAGCACCATTGCAGGTTTACTGTATCCCTTGGACCTTCAAATTAACAATGAATTACAGAAATTGCATCGATATTGAATACAAAACGCAAATTGTCGACTTATTTACAAGAGGAGTAACTCTTCTAATAGTTCGCGATTTTAGCCTTTCCTGGGACAGCAGTATTAATTTCCGATGTACCATTGCAAGTTTACTGTATCCCTTAGACCTTCAAATCAACGATGAAACACAGAAATTGCATCGATATTGAATACAAAACGTAAAATTTCGACTTACATACAAGAGGAGAAACTCTTCTAATAGTTCGTGCTTTGAGCCTTTCCTGGGACAGCAGTATTAGATTCCAAAGCACCATTGCAGGTTTACTGTATTTCTTGGACCTTCAAATCAACGATGAAACACAGAAATTGCATCGATATTGAATACAAAAGGCAAAATGTCGACTTATTAATAAGAGGAGTATCTCTCCTAATAGTTCGTGCTTTGAGCCTTTCCTGGGACAGCAGTATTAGATTCCGATGCAACATTGCATTTTTTCTGTATTCCTTGGACCTTCAAGTTAACGATGAAACACCGAAATTGCATCGATATTGAATACAAAAGGCAAAATGTCGACTTATTTACAAGAGGAGTAACTCTTCTAAAGGTTCGTGGTTTGAGCCTTTCCTGGGACAGCAGTTTTAGATTCCGATGCAACATTGCAGGATTACTGTATCCCTTGGACCTTCAAATCAACGATGAAATACCGAAATTGCATCGATGTTGAATACAAAAGGCAAAATGTCGACTTATTTACAAGAGGAATAACTCTTCTAATAGTTCGTGTTTTGAGCCTTTCCTGGGACAGCAGTATTAGATTCCGATGCACCATTGCAGGTTTACTGTATCCCTTGGACCTTCAAATCTAAGATGAAACTCAGAAATTGCATCGATATTGAATACAAAAGGCAAAATGTCAACTTATTTACAAGAGGAGTAACTCTTCTAATAGTCCGTGCTTTGAGCCTTTCCTGGGACAGCAGTATTAAATTCCGATGCACCATTGCTTGTTTACTGTATCCCTTGGACCTTCAAATCAACGATGAAACACAGAAATTGCATCGATATTAAATACAAAAAGCAAAACGTCGACTTATTTACAAGAGGAGTATTTCTTCTAATAGTTCGTGCTTTGAGCCTTTCCTGGGACAGCACTATTAGATTCCGATGCACCATTGCAGGTTTACTGTATCCCTTGGACCTTCAAATCAACGATGAAACACAGAAATTAAGTCGATATTGAATACAAAAGGCAAAATGTTGACTTATTTGTAAGAGGCATTACTCTTCTAATAGTTCGTGCTTTGAGCCTTTCCTGGGACAGCAGTATTAGATTCCGATGCACCATTGCAGGTTTACTGTATCCCTTGGACCTTCAAATCAACGATGAAACACAGAAATTGCATCGATATTGAATACAAAAGTCAAAATGTCGACTTATTTACAAGAGGAGTGACTCTTCTAATAGTTCGTGCTTTGAGCCTTTCCCAGGACAACAGTATTAGATTCCGATGCACCATTGCAGGTTTACTGTATCCCTTGGACCTTCAAATCAACGATGAAACACAGAAATTGCATCGATGTTGAATACAAAAGGCAAAATGTCGACTTATTTACAAGAGGAATAACTCTTCTAATAGTTCGTGTTTTGAGCCTTTCCTGGGACAGTAGTATTAGATTCCGATGCACCATTGCAGGTTTACTGTATCCCTTGGACCTTCAAATCTAAGATGATACTCAGATATTAAATACAAAAAGAAAAATGTCGACTTATTTACAAGAGGAGGATTTCTTCTAATAGTTCGTGCTTTGAGCCTTTCCTGGGACAGCAGTATTAGATTCCGATGCACCATTGCAGGTTTACTGTATCCCTTGGACCTTCAACGATGAAACACAGAAATTGCGTCGATATTGAATACAAAAGGCAAAATGTTGTCTTATTTGTAAGAGGCATTACTCTTGTAATAGTTAGTGCTTTGAGCCTTTCCTGGGACAGCAGTATTAGATTCCGATGCACCATTGCAGGTTTACTGTATCCCTTGGACCTTCAAATCAACGATGAAACACAGAAATTGCATCGATATTGAATACAAAAGGCAAAATGTCGACTTATTTACAAGATTAGTAACTCTTCTAATAGTCCGTGCTTTGAGCCTTTCCTGGGACAGCAGTATTAGATTCCGATGCACCATCGCTTGTTTACTGTATCCCTTGGACCTTCAAATCAACGATGAAACACAGAAATTGCATCGATATTGAATACAAAAGGCAAAATGTCGACTTATTTATAAGAGGAGTAACTCTTCTAATAGTTCGTGCTTTGAGCCTTTCCTGGGACAGCAGTATTAAATTCCGATGCACCATTGAAGGTTTACTGTACCCTTGGACCTTCAAATCAACGATGAAACACAGAAATTGCATCGATGTTTAATACAAAAGGCAAAATTTCGAATTATTTACAAGAGGAGTAACTCTTCTAATAGTTCGTGCTTTGAGCCTTTCCTGGGACAGCAGTATTAGATTCAGATGCACCATTGCAGGATTACTGTATGCCTTGGACCTTCAAATCAACGATGAAACACAGAAACTGCATCGATATTGATGTTGTTGTTGTTGTTGTGGTCTTCAGTCCTGAGACTGGTTTGATGCAGCTCTCCATGCTACTCTATCCTGTGCAAACTTCTTCATCTCCCAGTACCTACTGCAACCTACATCCTTCTGAATCTGCTTAGTGTATTCATCTCTAGGTCTCCCCCTACGATTTTTACCCTCCACGCTGCCCTCCAATACTAAATTGGTGATCCCTTGATGCCTCAAAACATGTCCTACCAACCGATCCCTTCCTCCTGATAACGACATCCTCTTGAGTAGTCCCCGCCCGGAGATCCGAATGGGGGACTATTTTAACCATACAGTAAAGCTGCATGCCCTCGGGAAAAATTACGGCCGTAGTTTCCCCTTGCTTTCGGCCGTTCGCAGTACCAGCACAGCAAGGCCGTGTTGGTTATTGTTACAAGGCCAGATCAGTCAATCATCCAGACTATTGCCCTTGCAACTACTGAAAAGGCTGCTGCCCCTCTTCGATATTGAATACAAAAGGCAAAATTTCGGCTTATTTACAAGAGGAGTAATTCTTCTAATAGTTCGTGCTTTGAGCCTTTCCTGGGACAGCAGTATTAGATTCCAATGCATCATTGCAGGATTACTGTATCCCTTGGACCTTCAAATCAACGATGAAACACAGAAATTGCATCGATATTGAATACAAAATGCAAAATGTCGATTTATTTATAAGAGGAGTAACTCTTCTAATAGTTCGTCTTTTGAGCCTTACCTGGGACACCTGTATTAGATTCCGATGCACCATTGCAGGTTTACTGTATCCCTTGTACCTTCAAATCAACGATGAAACACAGAAATTGCATCAATATTGAATACAAAAGGCAAAGTGTCGACTTATTTACAAGAGGAGTAACTCTTCAAATAGTTCGTACTTTGAGCCTTTCCTGGGACAGCAGTATTAGTTTCCGAAGCACCATTGCAGGTTTACTGTATCCCTTGGAACTTCAAATCAACGATGAAACACAGAAATTGCATCGATATTGAATACAAAAGGCAAAATGTCGACTTATTTACAAGAGGAGTAACTCTTCAAATAGTTCGTGATTTGAGCCTTCCCTGGGACAGCAGTATTAGATTCAGATGCACCATTGGTGGATTACTGTTTGCCTTGGACCTTCAAATCAACGATGAAGCACAGAAATTGCATCGATATTGAATACAAATTTCAAAATGTCGACTTATTTACAGGATTAGTAACTCTTCTAATAGTTCGTGTTTGAGCCTTTCCTGGGACAGCAGTATTAGATTCCGATGCACCATTGCAGGATTACTGTATCCCTTGGACCTTCAAATCAACGATGAAACACAGAAGTTGCATCGATATTGAATACAAAAGGCAAACTGACAACTTATTTACAAGAGGTGTAACTCTTCTAATAGCTCGTGCTTTGAGCCTTTCCTGGGACAGCAGTATTAGATTCCGATGCACCATTGGAGGTTTACTGTATCCCTTGGACGTTCAAATCATCGATGAAACACAGAAATTGCATCGATATTGAATACAAAAGGCAAATTGTCGACTTATTTATAAGAGGAGCACCTCTTCTAATAGTTCGTGCTTTGAGCCTTTCCTGGGACTGCAGTACTGGATTCCGATGCACCATTGCAGGTTTACTGTATCCCTTGGACCTTCAAATCAACGATGAAACACAGAAATTGCATCGATATGTAATACAAATGCAAAATGTCGACTTATTTATAAGAGAAGTAACTCTTCTAATAGTTCGTGATTTGAGCCTTTCCTGGGACAGCAGGATTAGATTCCGATGCACCATTTCAGGTTTACTGTACCCCTTGGACCTTCAAATCAACGATGAAACACAGAAATTGCATCGATATTGAATACAAAAGGCAAAATGTCGACTTATTTACAAGAGGAGTAACTTTTCTAATAGTTCGTGGTTTGAGCCTGTCCTGGGACAGCAGTATTAGATTCCGATGCACCATTGCAGGTTTACTGTATCCCCTGGACCTTGAAATCAACGATGAAACAAAGAAATTGCATCGATATTGAATACAAAAGGCAAAATCTCGACTTATTTATAAGAGGAGTAACTCTTCTAATAGTTCGTGCTTTGAGCCTTTCCTGGAACAGCAGTATTAGATTCCGATGCACCATTGCAGGTTTACTGTATCCCTTGGACCTTCAAATTAACGATGAAACACAGAAATTGCATCGATGTTTAATACAAAAGGCAAATTTTCGAATTATTTACAAGAGGAGTAACTCTTCTAATAGTTCGTGCTTTGAGCCTTTCCCGGGACAGCAGTATTAGATTCCAATGCGTCATTGCAGGATTACTGCATCCCTTGGACCTTCAAATCAACGATGAAGCACAGAAATCGCATCGAAAATGAATACAAAAGGAAAATGTCAACTTATTTACAGGATTAGTAACTCTTCTAATAGTTCGTGTTTGAGCCTTTCCTGGGACAGCAGTATTAGATTCCGATGCACCATTGCAGGATTACTGTATCCCTTGGACCTTCAAATCAACGATGAAACACAGAAGTTGCATCGATATTGAATACAAAAGGCAAAGTGACAACTTATTTACAAGAGGAGTAATTCTTCTAATAGTTCGTGTTTGAGCCTTTCCTGGGATAGCAGTATTAGATTCCGATGCACCATTGCAGGTTTACTGTATCCCTTGGACGTTCAAATCAACGATGAAACACAGAAATTGCATCGATATTGAATACAAAAGGCAAAATGTCGACTTATTTATAAGAGGAGTAACTCTTCTAATAGTTCGTGTATTGAGCCTTACCTGGGACACCTGTATTAGATTCCGATACACCATTGCAGGTTCACTGTATCCCTTGGACCTTCAAATCAACGATGAAACACAGAAATTGCATCGATATTGAATACAAAAGGCAAAATGTCGACTTATTTGCAAGAGGAGTAAATCTTCAAATAGTTCGTGCTTTGACCCTTCCCTGGGACAGCAGTATTAGATTCAGATGCACCATTGCAGGATTACTGTATCCCTTGGACCTTCAAATCAACGATGAAGCACAGAAATTGCATCGATATTGAATGCAAAAGGCAAAATGTCGTCTTATTTACAAGATTAGTAACTCTTCTAATAGTTCGTGTTTGAGCCTTTCCTGGGACAGCAGGATTAGATTCCAAAGCACCATTGCAGGTTTACTGTATCCCTTGGACCTTCAAATTAACGATGAATTACAGAAATTGCATCGATATTGAATACAAAACGCAAATTGTCGACTTATTTACAAGAGGAGTAACTCTTCTAATAGTTCGCGATTTTAGCCTTTCCTGGGACAGCAGTATTAATTTCCGATGCACCATTGCAAGTTTACTGTATCCCTTAGACCTTCAAACCAACGATGAAACACAGAAATTGCATCGATATTGAATACAAAACGTAAAATTTCGACTTACATACAAGAGGAGTAACTCTTCTAATAGTTCGTGCTTTGAGCCTTACCTGGGACAGCAGTATTAGATTCCGATGCACCATTGCATTTTTTCTGTATTCCTTAGACCATCAAGTTAACGATGAAACACCGAAATTGCATCGATATTGAATACAAAAGGCAAAATGTCGACTTATTTACAAGAGGAGTAACTCTTCTAAAGGTTCGTGGTTTGAGCCTTTCCTGGGACAGCAGTTTTAGATTCCGATGCACCATTGCAGGATTACTGTATCCCTTGGTTCTTCAAATCAACGATGAAATACCGAAATTGCATCGATGTTGAATACAAAAGGCAAAATGTCGACTTATTTACAAGAGGAATAACTCTTCTAATAGTTCGTGTTTTGAGCCTTTCCTGGGACAGCAGTATTAGATTCCGATGCACCATTGCAGGTTTACTGTATCCCTTGGACCTTCAAATCTAAGATGAAACTCAGAAATTGCATCGATATTGAATACAAAAGGCAAAATGTCGACTTATTTACAAGAGGAGTAACTCTTCTAATAGTCCGTGGTTTGAGCCTTTCCTGGGACAGCAGTATTAAATTCCGATGCACCATTGCTTGTTTACTGTATCCCTTGGACCTTCAAATCAACGATGAAACACAGAAATTGCATCGATATTAAATACTAAAAGCAAAATGTCGACTTATTTACAAGAGGAGTCTTTCTTCTAATAGTTCGTGCTTTGTGCCTTTCCTGGGACAGCACTATTAGATTCCGATGCACCATTGCAGGTTTACTGTATCCCTTGGACCTTCAAATCAACGATGAAACACAGAAATTAAGTCGATATTGAATACAAAAGGCAAAATGTTGACTTATTTGTAAGAGGCATTACTCTTCTAATAGTTCGTGCTTTGAGCCTTTCCTGGGACAGCAGTATTAGATTCCGATGCACCATTGCAGGTTTACTGTATCCCTTGGACCTTCAAATCAACGATGAAACACAGAAATTGCATCGATATTGAATACAAAAGTCAAAATGTCGACTTATTTACAAGAGGAGTAACACTTCTAATAGTTCGTGCTTTGAGCCTTTCCCAGGACAACAGTATTAGATTCCGATGCACCATTGCAGGTTTACTGTATCCCTTGGACCTTCAAATCAACGATGAAACACAGAAATTGCATCGATGTTGAATACAAAAGGCAAAATGTCGACTTATTTACTTGAGGAATAACTCTTCTAATAGTTCGTGTTTTGAGCCTTTCCTGGGACAGTAGTATTAGATTCCGATGCACCATTGCAGGTTTACTGTATCCCTTGGACCTTCAAATCTAAGATGAAACTCAGATATTAAATACAAAAAGAAAAATGTCGACTTATTTACAAGAGGAGGATTTCTTCTAATAGTTCGTGCTTTGAGCCTTTCCTGGGACAGCAGTATTAGATTCCGATGCACCATTGCAGGTTTACTGTATCCCTTGGACCTTCAACGATGAAACACAGAAATTGCGTCGATATTGAATACAAAAGGCAAAATGTTGACTTATTTGTAAAAGGCATTACTCTTGTAATAGTTCGTGCTTTGAGCCTTTCCTGGGACAGCAGTATTAGATTCCGATGCACCATTGCAGGTTTACTGTATCCCTTGGACCTTCAAATCAACGATGAAACACAGAAATTGCATCGATATTGAATACAAAAGGCAAAATGTCGACTTATTTACAAGAGGAGTAACTCTTCTAATAGTCCGTGCTTTGAGCCTTTCCTGGGACAGCAGTATTAGATTCCGATGCACCATCGCTTGTTTACTGTATCCCTTGGACCTTCAAATCAACGATGAAGCACAGAAATCGCATCGAAAATGAATACAAAAGGAAAATGTCAACTTATTTACAGGATTAGTAACTCTTCTAATAGTTCGTGTTTGAGCCTTTCCTGGGACAGCAGTATTAGATTCCGATGCACCATTGCAGGATTACTGTATCCCTTGGACCTTCAAATCAACGATGAAACACAGAAGTTGCATCGATATTGAATACAAAAGGCAAAGTGACAACTTATTTACAAGAGGAGTAATTCTTCTAATAGTTCGTGTTTGAGCCTTTCCTGGGATAGCAGTATTAGATTCCGATGCACCATTGCAGGTTTACTGTATCCCTTGGACGTTCAAATCAACGATGAAACACAGAAATTGCATCGATATTGAATACAAAAGGCAAAATGTCGACTTATTTATAAGAGGAGTAACTCTTCTAATAGTTCGTGTATTGAGCCTTACCTGGGACACCTGTATTAGATTCCGATACACCATTGCAGGTTCACTGTATCCCTTGGACCTTCAAATCAACGATGAAACACAGAAATTGCATCGATATTGAATACAAAAGGCAAAATGTCGACTTATTTGCAAGAGGAGTAAATCTTCAAATAGTTCGTGCTTTGACCCTTCCCTGGGACAGCAGTATTAGATTCAGATGCACCATTGCAGGATTACTGTATCCCTTGGACCTTCAAATCAACGATGAATCACAGAAATTGCATCGATGTTGAATACAAAAGGCAAAATGTCGACTTATTTACTTGAGGAATAACTCTTCTAATAGTTCGTGTTTTGAGCCTTTCCTGGGACAGCAGTATTAAATTCCGATGCACCATTGCTTGTTTACTGTATCCCTTGGACCTTCAAATCAACGATGAAACACAGAAATTGCATCGATATTAAATACAAAAAGCAAAATGTCGACTTATTTACAAGAGGAGTCTTTCTTCTAATAGTTCGTGCTTTGAGCCTTTCCTGGGACAGCACTATTAGATTCCGATGCACCATTGCAGGTTTACTGTATCCCTTGGACCTTCAAATCAACGATGAAACACAGAAATTAAGTCGATATTGAATACAAAAGGCAAAATGTTGACTTATTTGTAAGAGGCATTACTCTTCTAATAGTTCGTGCTTTGAGCCTTTCCTGGGACAGCAGTATTAGATTCCGATGCACCATTGCAGGTTTACTGTATCCCTTGGACCTTCAAATCAACGATGAAACACAGAAATTGCATCGATATTGAATACAAAAGTCAAAATGTCGACTTATTTACAAGAGGAGTAACACTTCTAATAGTTCGTGCTTTGAGCCTTTCCCAGGACAACAGTATTAGATTCCGATGCACCATTGCAGGTTTACTGTATCCCTTGGACCTTCAAATCAACGATGAAACACAGAAATTGCATCGATGTTGAATACAAAAGGCAAAATGTCGACTTATTTACTTGAGGAATAACTCTTCTAATAGTTCGTGTTTTGAGCCTTTCCTGGGACAGTAGTATTAGATTCCGATGCACCATTGCAGGTTTACTGTATCCCTTGGACCTTCAAATCTAAGATGAAACTCAGATATTAAATACAAAAAGAAAAATGTCGACTTATTTACAAGAGGAGGATTTCTTCTAATAGTTCGTGCTTTGAGCCTTTCCTGGGACAGCAGTATTAGATTCCGATGCACCATTGCAGGTTTACTGTATCCCTTGGACCTTCAACGATGAAACACAGAAATTGCGTCGATATTGAATACAAAAGGCAAAATGTTGACTTATTTGTAAAAGGCATTACTCTTGTAATAGTTCGTGCTTTGAGCCTTTCCTGGGACAGCAGTATTAGATTCCGATGCACCATTGCAGGTTTACTGTATCCCTTGGACCTTCAAATCAACGATGAAACACAGAAATTGCATCGATATTGAATACAAAAGGCAAAATGTCGACTTATTTACAAGAGGAGTAACTCTTCTAATAGTCCGTGCTTTGAGCCTTTCCTGGGACAGCAGTATTAGATTCCGATGCACCATCGCTTGTTTACTGTATCCCTTGGACCTTCAAATCAACGATGAAGCACAGAAATCGCATCGAAAATGAATACAAAAGGAAAATGTCAACTTATTTACAGGATTAGTAACTCTTCTAATAGTTCGTGTTTGAGCCTTTCCTGGGACAGCAGTATTAGATTCCGATGCACCATTGCAGGATTACTGTATCCCTTGGACCTTCAAATCAACGATGAAACACAGAAGTTGCATCGATATTGAATACAAAAGGCAAAGTGACAACTTATTTACAAGAGGAGTAATTCTTCTAATAGTTCGTGTTTGAGCCTTTCCTGGGATAGCAGTATTAGATTCCGATGCACCATTGCAGGTTTACTGTATCCCTTGGACGTTCAAATCAACGATGAAACACAGAAATTGCATCGATATTGAATACAAAAGGCAAAATGTCGACTTATTTATAAGAGGAGTAACTCTTCTAATAGTTCGTGTATTGAGCCTTACCTGGGACACCTGTATTAGATTCCGATACACCATTGCAGGTTCACTGTATCCCTTGGACCTTCAAATCAACGATGAAACACAGAAATTGCATCGATATTGAATACAAAAGGCAAAATGTCGACTTATTTGCAAGAGGAGTAAATCTTCAAATAGTTCGTGCTTTGACCCTTCCCTGGGACAGCAGTATTAGATTCAGATGCACCATTGCAGGATTACTGTATCCCTTGGACCTTCAAATCAACGATGAAGCACAGAAATTGCATCGATATTGAATGCAAAAGGCAAAATGTCGTCTTATTTACAAGATTAGTAACTCTTCTAATAGTTCGTGTTTGAGCCTTTCCTGGGACAGCAGGATTAGATTCCAAAGCACCATTGCAGGTTTACTGTATCCCTTGGACCTTCAAATTAACGATGAATTACAGAAATTGCATCGATATTGAATACAAAACGCAAATTGTCGACTTATTTACAAGAGGAGTAACTCTTCTAATAGTTCGCGATTTTAGCCTTTCCTGGGACAGCAGTATTAATTTCCGATGCACCATTGCAAGTTTACTGTATCCCTTAGACCTTCAAACCAACGATGAAACACAGAAATTGCATCGATATTGAATACAAAACGTAAAATTTCGACTTACATACAAGAGGAGTAACTCTTCTAATAGTTCGTGCTTTGAGCCTTTCCTGGGACAGCAGTATTAGATTCCGATGCACCATTGCATTTTTTCTGTATTCCTTGGACCATCAAGTTAACGATGAAACACCGAAATTGCATCGATATTGAATACAAAAGGCAAAATGTCGACTTATTTACAAGAGGAGTAACTCTTCTAAAGGTTCGTGGTTTGAGCCTTTCCTGGGACAGCAGTTTTAGATTCCGATGCACCATTGCAGGATTACTGTATCCCTTGGTTCTTCAAATCAACGATGAAATACCGAAATTGCATCGATGTTGAATACAAAAGGCAAAATGTCGACTTATTTACAAGAGGAATAACTCTTCTAATAGTTCGTGTTTTGAGCCTTTCCTGGGACAGCAGTATTAGATTCCGATGCACCATTGCAGGTTTACTGAATCCCTTGGACCTTCAAATCTAAGATGAAACTCAGAAATTGCATCGATATTGAATACAAAAGGCAAAATGTCGACTTATTTACAAGAGGAGTAACTCTTCTAATAGTCCGTGGTTTGAGCCTTTCCTGGGACAGCAGTATTAAATTCCGATGCACCATTGCTTGTTTACTGTATCCCTTGGACCTTCAAATCAACGATGAAACACAGAAATTGCATCGATATTAAATACAAAAAGCAAAATGTCGACTTATTTACAAGAGGAGTCTTTCTTCTAATAGTTCGTGCTTTGAGCCTTTCCTGGGACAGCACTATTAGATTCCGATGCACCATTGCAGGTTTACTGTATCCCTTGGACCTTCAAATCAACGATGAAACACAGAAATTAAGTCGATATTGAATACAAAAGGCAAAATGTTGACTTATTTGTAAGAGGCATTACTCTTCTAATAGTTCGTGCTTTGAGCCTTTCCTGGGACAGCAGTATTAGATTCCGATGCACCATTGCAGGTTTACTGTATCCCTTGGACCTTCAAATCAACGATGAAACACAGAAATTGCATCGATATTGAATACAAAAGTCAAAATGTCGACTTATTTACAAGAGGAGTAACACTTCTAATAGTTCGTGCTTTGAGCCTTTCCCAGGACAACAGTATTAGATTCCGATGCACCATTGCAGGTTTACTGTATCCCTTGGACCTTCAAATCAACGATGAAACACAGAAATTGCATCGATGTTGAATACAAAAGGCAAAATGTCGACTTATTTACTTGAGGAATAACTCTTCTAATAGTTCGTGTTTTGAGCCTTTCCTGGGACAGTAGTATTAGATTCCGATGCACCATTGCAGGTTTACTGTATCCCTTGGACCTTCAAATCTAAGATGAAACTCAGATATTAAATACAAAAAGAAAAATGTCGACTTATTTACAAGAGGAGGATTTCTTCTAATAGTTCGTGCTTTGAGCCTTTCCTGGGACAGCAGTATTAGATTCCGATGCACCATTGCAGGTTTACTGTATCCCTTGGACCTTCAACGATGAAACACAGAAATTGCGTCGATATTGAATACAAAAGGCAAAATGTTGACTTATTTGTAAAAGGCATTACTCTTGTAATAGTTCGTGCTTTGAGCCTTTCCTGGGACAGCAGTATTAGATTCCGATGCACCATTGCAGGTTTACTGTATCCCTTGGACCTTCAAATCAACGATGAAACACAGAAATTGCATCGATATTGAATACAAAAGGCAAAATGTCGACTTATTTACAAGAGGAGTAACTCTTCTAATAGTCCGTGCTTTGAGCCTTTCCTGGGACAGCAGTATTAGATTCCGATGCACCATCGCTTGTTTACTGTATCCCTTGGACCTTCAAATCAACGATGAAACACAGAAATTGCATCGATATTGAATACAAAAGGCAAAATGTCGACTTATTTAGAAGAGGAGTAACTCTTCTAATGGCTCGTGCTTTGAGCCTTTCCTGGGACAGCAGTATTAGATTCCGATGCACCATTGCAGGTTTACTGTATCCATTGGACATTCAAATCAACGATGAAACACAGAAATTGCATCGATATTGAATACAAAAGGCAAAATGTCGACTTATTTATAAAAGGAGTAACACTTCTAATAGTTCGTGCTTTGAGCCTTTCCTGGCATAGCAGTTTTAGATTCCGATGCACCGTTTCATGTTAACTGTATCCCTTGGACCTGCAAATCAACGATGAAACACAGAAATTGCATCGACATTGAATACATAAGGCAAAATGTCAACTTATTTACAAGAGTAACTCTTCTAATAGTTCGTGCTTTTAGCCTTTCCTGGGACAGCAGTATTATATTCCGATGCACCATTGCAGGTTTACTGTATCTCTTGGACCTTCAAATCAACGATGAAACACAGAAATTGCATCGATATTGAATACAAAGGGCAAAATGTCGACTTATTTACAAGAGGAGTAACTCTTCCAATAGTTCGAGCTTTGAGCCTTTCCTGGGACAGCAGTATTAGATTCCGATGCACCATTGCAGGTTTACTGTATCTCTTGGACCTTCAAATAAACGATGAAACACAGATATTGCATCGATATTGAATACAAAAGGCAAATATCGACTTATTTACAAGAGGAGTAACTCTTCTAATATTTCGTGTTTTGAGCCTTTCCTGGGACAGCAGTATTAGATTCCGATGCACCATTGCAGGTTTACTGTATCTCTTGGACCTTCAAATCAACGATGAAACACAGAAATTGCATCGACATTGAATACCAAAGGCAAAATGTCAACTTAT
Source organism: Schistocerca cancellata (assembly GCF_023864275.1). Taxonomy (NCBI): domain Eukaryota; kingdom Metazoa; phylum Arthropoda; class Insecta; order Orthoptera; family Acrididae; genus Schistocerca; species Schistocerca cancellata. The sequence goes on from NC_064627.1 coordinate 91,506,604, forward strand.
TTACAAGAGTAGCTCTTCTAATAGTTCGTGCTTTGAGCCTTTCCTGGGACAGCAGTATTAGATTCCGGTGCACCATTGCAGGTTTACTGTATCCCTTGGACCTTCAAATCAACGATAAAACACAGAAATTGCACAGATATTGAATACAAAAAGCAAAATGTCGTCTTATTTATAAGAGGAGTAACTTTTCTAATAGTTCGTGCCTTGAGCCTTTCCTGGGACAGCAGTATTACATTCCGATGCACCATTGCAGGTTTACTGTATCCCTTGGACCTTCAAATAAACGATGAAACACAGATATTGCATCGATATTGAATACAAAAAGCAAATATCGACTTATTTACAAGAGGAGTAACTCTTCTAATATATCGTGCTTTGAGCCTTTCCTAGGACAGCAGTATTAGATTCCGAAGCACCATTGCAGGTTTACTGTATCTTTTGGACCTTCAAATCAACGATGAAACACAGAAATTGCATCGAAATTGAATACAAAAGCCAAAATGTCGACTAATTTATAAGAGGAGTAACTCTTCTAATAGTTCGTGTTTTGAGCCTTTCCTGGGACAGCAGTATTAGATTCCGATGCACCATTGCAGGTTTACTGTATCCCCTGGACCTTCAAATCAACGATGAAACACAGAAATTGCATCGATATTGAATGCAAAAGGCAAAATGTCGACTTATTTATAAGAGGAGTAACACTTCTAATAGTTCGTGCTTTGAGCCTTTCCTGGGACAGCAGTATTAAATTCTGATGCACCATTGCGGGTTTACTGTACCCTTGGACCTTCAAATCAACGATGAAACACAGAATTTGCATCGATGTTTAATACAAAAGGCAAAATTTCGAATTATTTACAAGAGGAGTAACTCTTCTAATAGTTCGTGCTTTGAGCCTTTCCCGGGACAGCAGTATTAGATTCCGATCCACCATTGCAGGTTTACTGTATCCCTTGGCCCTTCAAATCAACGATGAAACACAGAAATTGCATCGATATTGAATACAAAAGGCAAAATCTCGACTTATTTATAAGAGGAGTAACTCTTCTAATAGTTCGTGTTTTGAGCCTTTCCTGGGACAGCAGTATTAGATTCCGATGCACCATTGCAAGTTTACTGTATCCCTTGGACTTTCAAATCAAAGATGAAACACAGAAATTGCATCGTTATTGAATACAAAAGGCAAAATTTCGGCATATTTACAAGAGGAGTAATTCGTCTAATAGTTCGTGCTTTGAGCCTTTCCTGGGACAGCAGTATTAGATTCCGATGCTTCATTGCAGGATTACTGCATCCCTTTGACCTTCAAATCAACGATGATACACAGAAATTGCATCGATATTGAATACAAAAGGCAAAATCTCGACTTATTTATAAGAGGAGTAACTCTTCTAATAGTTCGTGTTTTGAGCCTTTCCTGGGTCAGCAGTATTAGATTCCGATGCACCATTGCAAGTTTACTGTATCCCTTGGACTTTCAAATCAAAGATGAAACACAGAAATTGCATCGTTATTGAATACAAAAGGCAAAATAACGACTTATTTACAAAAGGAGTAACTCTTCAAATTCGTCGTGCTTTGACCCTTCCCTGGGACAGCAGTATTAGATTCAGATGCACCATTGCAGGATTACTGTATCCCTTGGACCTTCAATTCAACGATGAAGCACAGAAATCGCATCGATATTGAATACAAAAGGAAAATGTCGACTTATTTACAGGATTAGTAACTCTTCTAATAGTTCGTGTTTGGGCCTTTCCTTGGACAGCAGTATTAGATTCCGATGCACCATTGCAGGATTACTGTATCCCTTGGACCTTCAAATCAACGATGAAACACAGAAGTTGCATCGATATTGAATACAAAAGGCAAAGTAACAACTTATTTACAAGAGGAGTAACTCTTCTAATAGTTCGTGCTTTGAGCCTTTCCTGGGACAGCACTATTAGATTCCGATGCACCATTGCAGGTTTACTGTATCCCTTGGACGTCCAAATCAACGATGAAACACAGAAGTTGCATCGATATTGAATACAAAAGGCAAACTGACAACTTATTTACAAGAGGAGTAACTCTTCTAATAGCTCGTTCTTTGAGCCTTTCCTGGGACAGCAGTATTAGATTCCGATGCACCATTGCAGGATTACTGTATCCCTTGGACCTTCAAATCAACGATGAAACACAGAAATTGCATCGATATTGAATACAAAAGGCAAAATCTCGACTTATTTACAAGAGAAGTAATTCTTCTAATAGTTCGTGTTTTGAGCCATTCCTGGGACAGTAGTATTAGATTCCGATGCATCATTGCAATTTTACTGTATCCCTTGGACCTTCAAATCAACGATGAAACACAGAAATTGCATCGATATTGAATACAAAAGGCAAAATGTCGACTTATTTATAAGAGGAGTAACTCTTCTAATAGTTCATGTTTTGAGCCTTTCCTGGGACAGCAGTATTAGATTCCGATGCACCATTGCAGGTTTACTGTATCCCTTGGACCTTCAAATCAACGATGAATTACAGAAATTGCATCGATATTGAATACAAAAGGCAAAATGTCGACTTATTTATATGAGGAGTAACTCTTCTAATAGTTCGTGCTTTGGGCCTTTCCTGGGACAGCAGTATTAGATTCCGATGCACGATATCAGGTTTACTGTATCCCTTGGCCCTTCAAATCAACGATGAAACACAGAAATCGCATCGATATTGAATACAAAAGGCAAAATCTCGACTTATTTATAAGAGGAGTAACTCTTCTAATAGTTCGTGTTTGGAGCCTTTCCTGGGACAGCAGTATTAGATTCCGATGCACCATTGCAGGTTTACTGTATCGTTTGGACCTTCAAATCAACGATGAAACACAGAAATTGCATCGATATTGAATACAAAAGGCAATATTTCGACTTATTTACAAGAGGAGTAATTCTTCTAATAGTTCGTGCTTTGAGCCTTTCCTGGGACAGCAGTATTATATTCCGATGCGTCATTGCAGGATTACTGTATCCCTTGGACCTTCAAATCAACGATGAAACACAGAAATTGCATCGATATTGAATACAAAATGCAAAATGTCGACTTATTTATAAGAGGAGTAACTCTTCTAATAGTTCGTGTTTTGAGCCTTACCTGGGACACCTGTATTAGATTGCGATGCACCATTGCAGGTTCACTGTATCCCTTGGACCTTCAAATCAACGATGAAACACAGAAATTGCATCGATATTGAATTCAAAAGGCAAAATGTCGACTTATTTACAAGAGGAGAAACTCTTCTAATAGTTCGTGTTTGAGCCTTTCCTGGGACAGTAGTATTAGATTCCGATGCACCATTGCAGGTTACTGTATCCCTTTTACCTTCAAATCAACGATGAAACACAGAAATTGCATCGATATTGAATACAAAAGGCAAATTGTCAACTTATTTATTAGAGGAGTAACTCTTCTAATAGTTCGTGCTTTGAGCCTTTCCTGGGACAGCAGTATTAGATTCCGATGCACCACTTCAGGTTTACTGTATCCCTTGGACCTTCAAATCAACGATGAAACACAGAAAATGCATCGATATTGAATACAAAAGACAAAATGTCGACTTATTTACAAGAGGAGTTATTCTTCTAATAGTTCGTGCTTTGAGCCTTTCCTGGGACAGCAGTATTAGATTCCGATGCGTCATTGCAGGATTACTGTATCCCTTGGACCTTCAAATCAACGATGAAACACAGAAAGTGCATCGATATTGAATACAAAATGCAAAATGTCGACTTATTTATAAGAGGAGTAACTCTTCTAATAGTTCGTGTTTTTAGCCTTCCCTGGGACAGCAGTATTAGATTCAGATGCACCATTGCAGGATTACTGTATCCCTTGGACCTTCAAATCGACAATGAAGCACAGAAATTGCATCGATATTGAATACAAAAGGCAAAATGTCGACTTATTCACAAGATTAGTAACTCTTCTAATAGTTCGTGTTTGAGCCTTTCCTGGGACAGCAGTATTAGATTCCGATGCACCATAGCAGGTTTACTGTATCCCTTGGACCTTCAAATCAACGATGAAACACAGAAATATCATGGATATGCAATACAAATGCAAAATGTCGACTTATTTATAAGAGAAGTAACTCTTCTAATAGTTCGTGCTTTGAGCCTTTCCTGGGACAGCAGTATTAGATTCCGATGCCCATTGTAGGATTACTGTATCCCTTGGACCTTCAAATCAACGATGAAACACAGAAGTTGCATCGATATTGAATACAAAAGGCAAACTGACAACTTATTTACAAGAGGAGTAATTCTTCTAATAGTTCGTGCTTTGAGCCTTTCCTGGGACTGCAGTATTAGATTCCGATGCACCCATGCAGGTTTACTGTATCCCTTGGACCTTCAAATCAACGATGAAACACAGAAATATCATCGATATGTAATACAAATGCAAAATGTCGAATTATTTATAAGAGAAGTAACTCTTCTAATAGTTCGGGCTTTGAGCCTTTCCTGGGACAGCAGTATTAGATTCCGATGCACCATTTTAGGTTTACTGTATCCCTTGGACCTTCAAATCAACGATGAAACACAGAAATTGCATCGATATTGAATACAAAAGGCAAAATGTCGACTTATTAACAAGAGGAGAAATTCTTCTAATAGTTCGTGCTTTGAGCCTTTCCTGGGACAGCAGTATTAGATTCCGATGCATCATTGCAATTTTACTGTATCCCTTGGACCTTCAAATCAACGATGAAACACAGAAATTGCATCGATATTGAATACAAAAGCCAAAATTTCGACTTATTTATAAGAGGAGTAACTCTTCTAATAGTTCTTGTATTGAGCCTTTCCTGGGACAGCAGTATTAGATTCCGATGTACCATTGCAGGTTTACTGTATCCCTTGGACCTTCAAATCAACGATGAAACACAGAAATGTCATCGATATTGAATACAAAAGGCAAACTGTCAACTTATTTACAAGAACAGTAACTCTTCTAATAGTTCGTGTTTGAGCATTTCCTGCGACAGCAGTATTAGATTCCGATGCAACATTGCAGGTTTACTGTATCCCTTGGACGTTCAAATCAACGATGAAACACAGAAATTGCGTCGATATTGATTACAAAAGGCAAAATGTCGACTTATTTATAAGAGGAGCACCACTTCTAATAGTTCGTGCTCTGAGCCTTTCCTGGGACTGCAGTATTAGATTCCGATGCACCATTGCAGGTTTACTGTATCCCTTGGACCTTCACATCAACGATGAAACACAGAAATTGCATCGATATGTAATACAAATGCAAAATGTCGACTTATTTATAAAAGAAGTAACTCTTCTAATAGTTCGTGCTTTGAGCCTTTCCTGGGACAGCAGTATTAGATTCCGATGCACCATTTCAGGTTTACTGTATCCCTTGGACCTTCAAATCAACGATGAAACACAGAAATTGCATCGATATTGAATTCAAAAGGCAAAATGTCGACTTATTTACAAGAGGAGTAATTCTTCTAATAGTACGTGCTTTGAGCCTTTCCTGGGACAGCAGTATTAGATTCCGATGCATCATTGCAATTTTACTGTATCCCTTGGACCTTCAAATCAACGATGAAACACAGAAATTGCATCGATATTGAATACAAAAGCCAAAATGTCGACTTATTTATAAGAGGAGTAACTCTTCTAATAGTTCGTGCTTTAAGCCTTTCCTGGGACAGCAGTATTAGGTTCCGATGCATCATTGCAATTTTACTGTATCCCTTGGACCTTCAAATCAACGATGAAACACAGAAATTGCATCGATATTGAATACAAAAGCCAAAATATCGACTTATTTATAAGAGGAGTAACTCTTCTAATAGTTCGTGTTTTGAGCCTTTCCTGGGACAGCAGTATTAGATTCCGATGTACCATTGCAGGTTTACTGTATCCCTTGGACCTTCAAATCAACGATGAAACACAGAAATTGCATCGATATTGAATACAAATTCAAAATGTCGACTTATTAATTAGAGGAGTAACTCTTCCAATAGTTCGTGCATTGAGCCTTTCCTGGGACAGCAGTATTAGAAATCGATGGTCCATTGCAGGTTTACTGTATCCCTTGGACCTTCAAATCAACGATGAAACACAGAAATTGCATCGATATTGAATACAAAAGGCAATATTTCGACTTATTTACAAGAGGAGTAATTCTTCTAATAGTTCGTGCTTTGAGCCTTTCCTGGGACAGCAGTATTATATTCCGATGCGTCATTGCAGGATTACTGTATCCCTTGGACCTTCAAATCAACGATGAAACACAGAAATTGCATCGATATTGAATACAAAATGCAAAATGTCGACTTATTTATAAGAGGAGTAACTCTTCTAATAGTTCGTGTTTTGAGCCTTACCTGGGACACCTGTATTAGATTCCGATGCACCATTGCAGGTTCACTGTATCCCTTGGACCTTCAAATCAACGATGAAACACAGAAATTGCATCGATATTGAATTCAAAAGGCAAAATGTCGACTTATTTACAAGAGGAGAAACTCTTCTAATAGTTCGTGTTTGAGCCTTTCCTGGGACAGTAGTATTAGATTCCGATGCACCATTGCAGGTTACTGTATCCCTTTTACCTTCAAATCAACGATGAAACACAGAAATTGCATCGATATTGAATACAAAAGGCAAATTGTCAACTTATTTATTAGAGGAGTAACTCTTCTAATAGTTCGTGCTTTGAGCCTTTCCTGGGACAGCAGTATTAGATTCCGATGCACCACTTCAGGTTTACTGTATCCCTTGGACCTTCAAATCAACGATGAAACACAGAAAATGCATCGATATTGAATACAAAAGACAAAATGTCGACTTATTTACAAGAGGAGTTATTCTTCTAATAGTTCGTGCTTTGAGCCTTTCCTGGGACAGCAGTATTAGATTCCGATGCGTCATTGCAGGATTACTGTATCCCTTGGACCTTCAAATCAACGATGAAACACAGAAAGTGCATCGATATTGAATACAAAATGCAAAATGTCGACTTATTTATAAGAGGAGTAACTCTTCTAATAGTTCGTGTTTTTAGCCTTCCCTGGGACAGCAGTATTAGATTCAGATGCACCATTGCAGGATTACTGTATCCCTTGGACCTTCAAATCAACAATGAAGCACAGAAATTGCATCGATATTGAATACAAAAGGCAAAATGTCGACTTATTCACAAGATTAGTAACTCTTCTAATAGTTCGTGTTTGAGCCTTTCCTGGGACAGCAGTATTAGATTCCGATGCACCATAGCAGGTTTACTGTATCCCTTGGACCTTCAAATCAACGATGAAACACAGAAATATCATGGATATGCAATACAAATGCAAAATGTCGACTTATTTATAAGAGAAGTAACTCTTCTAATAGTTCGTGCTTTGAGCCTTTCCTGGGACAGCAGTATTAGATTCCGATGCCCATTGCAGGATTACTGTATCCCTTGGACATTCAAATCAACGATGAAACACAGAAGTTGCATCGATATTGAATACAAAAGGCAAACTGACAACTTATTTACAAGAGGAGTAATTCTTCTAATAGTTCGTGCTTTGAGCCTTTCCTGGGACTGCAGTATTAGATTCCGATGCACCATTGCAGGTTTACTGTATCCCTTGGACCTTCAAATCAACGATGAAACACAGAAATATCATCGATATGTAATACAAATGCAAAATGTCGAATTATTTATAAGAGAAGTAACTCTTCTAATAGTTCGGGCTTTGAGCCTTTCCTGGGACAGCAGTATTAGATTCCGATGCACCATTTTAGGTTTACTGTATCCCTTGGACCTTCAAATCAACGATGAAACACAGAAATTGCATCGATATTGAATACAAAAGGCAAAATGTCGACTTATTAACAAGAGGAGAAATTCTTCTAATAGTTCGTGCTTTGAGCCTTTCCTGGGACAGCAGTATTAGATTCCGATGCATCATTGCAATTTTACTGTATCCCTTGGACCTTCAAATCAACGATGAAACACAGAAATTGCATCGATATTGAATACAAAAGCCAAAATTTCGACTTATTTATAAGAGGAGTAACTCTTCTAATAGTTCTTGTATTGAGCCTTTCCTGGGACAGCAGTATTAGATTCCGATGTACCATTGCAGGTTTACTGTATCCCTTGGACCTTCAAATCAACGATGAAACACAGAAATGTCATCGATATTGAATACAAAAGGCAAACTGTCAACTTATTTACAAGAACAGTAACTCTTCTAATAGTTCGTGTTTGAGCATTTCCTGCGACAGCAGTATTAGATTCCGATGCAACATTGCAGGTTTACTGTATCCCTTGGACGTTCAAATCAACGATGAAACACAGAAATTGCGTCGATATTGATTACAAAAGGCAAAATGTCGACTTATTTATAAGAGGAGCACCACTTCTAATAGTTCGTGCTCTGAGCCTTTCCTGGGACTGCAGTATTAGATTCCGATGCACCATTGCAGGTTTACTGTATCCCTTGGACCTTCACATCAACGATGAAACACAGAAATTGCATCGATATGTAATACAAATGCAAAATGTCGACTTATTTATAAAAGAAGTAACTCTTCTAATAGTTCGTGCTTTGAGCCTTTCCTGGGACAGCAGTATTAGATTCCGATGCACCATTTCAGGTTTACTGTATCCCTTGGACCTTCAAATCAACGATGAAACACAGAAATTGCATCGATATTGAATTCAAAAGGCAAAATGTCGACTTATTTACAAGAGGAGTAATTCTTCTAATAGTACGTGCTTTGAGCCTTTCCTGGGACAGCAGTATTAGATTCCGATGCATCATTGCAATTTTACTGTATCCCTTGGACCTTCAAATCAACGATGAAACACAGAAATTGCATCGATATTGAATACAAAAGCCAAAATGTCGACTTATTTATAAGAGGAGTAACTCTTCTAATAGTTCGTGCTTTAAGCCTTTCCTGGGACAGCAGTATTAGGTTCCGATGCATCATTGCAATTTTACTGTATCCCTTGGACCTTCAAATCAACGATGAAACACAGAAATTGCATCGATATTGAATACAAAAGCCAAAATATCGACTTATTTATAAGAGGAGTAACTCTTCTAATAGTTCGTGTTTTGAGCCTTTCCTGGGACAGCAGTATTAGATTCCGATGTACCATTGCAGGTTTACTGTATCCCTTGGACCTTCAAATCAACGATGAAACACAGAAATTGCATCGATATTGAATACAAATTCAAAATGTCGACTTATTAATTAGAGGAGTAACTCTTCCAATAGTTCGTGCATTGAGCCTTTCCTGGGACAGCAGTATTAGAAATCGATGGTCCATTGCAGGTTTACTGTATCCCTTGGACCTTCAAATCAACGATGAAACACAGAAATTGCATCGATATTGAATGCTAAAGGCAAAATGTCGACTTATTTACAAGAGGAGTCACTCTTCTAATAGTTCGTGCTTTGAACCTTTCCTGGGACAGCAGTATTACATTCCGATGCACCATTGCAGGTTTACTGTATCTCTCGGACCTTCAAATCAAGGATGAAGCACAGAAATTGCATCGATATTGAATACAAAAGGCAAAATATCGGCTTATTTACAAGAGGAGTAACTCTTCTAATAGTTCGTGGTTTGAGCCTTTCCTGGGACAGCAGTATTAGATTCCGATGCACCATTGCAGGATTAATGTATCCCTTGGACCTTCAAATCAACGATGAAACACAGAAATTGCATCGATATTGAATATAAAAGCAAAATGTCGACTTATTAACAAGAGGAGTAACTAATCTAATAGTTCGTGCTTTGAGCCTTCCCTGGGACAGCAGTATTAGATTCAGATGCACCATTGCAGGATTACTGAATCCCTTGGACCTTCAAATCAACGATGAAACACAGAAATTGCATCGATATTGAATACAAAACGCAAATTGTCAACTTATTTATAAGAGGAGTAACTCTTCTAATAGTTGGTGCTTTGAGCCTTTCCTGGGACAGCAGTATTAGATTCCGATGCACCACTTCAAGTTTACTGTACCCCTTGAACCTTCAAATCAACGATGAAACACAGAAAATGCATCGATATTGAATACAAATTGCAAAATGTCGACTTATGTACAAGAGGAGTAACTCTTCTAATACTTCGTGTTTGAGCCTTTCCTCGGACAGCAGTATTAGATTCCGATGCACCATTGCAGGTTTACTGAAACCCTTGGACCTTCAAATCAACGATGAAACACAGAAATTGCATCAATATTGAATACAAAAGGCGAAATGTCGACTTATTTATTAGAGGAGTAACTCTTCCAATAGTTCGTGATTTGAGCCTTTCCTGGGACAGCAGTATTAGAAACCGATGCACCATTGCAGGTTTACTGTATCCCTTGGACCTTCAAATCAACGATGAAACACAGAAATTGCATCGATATTGAAAACAGAAGGCAAAATATCGACTTATTTACAAGAGGAGTAACTCTTCAAATAGTTCGTGCTTTGAGCCTTTCATTGGACAGCAGTATAAGATTCCGATGCACCAGTGCAGGTTTACTGTATTCCTTGGACCTTCAAATCAACGATGAAAAACAGAAATTGCATCGATATTGAATAAAAAAGGCAAAATGTCGACTCATTTACAAGAGGAGTAACTCTTCAAATAGTTCGTGCTTTGAGCCTTTCCTGGGACAGCAGTATTAGATTCAAATGCACCATTGCAGGATTACTGTATCCCTTGGACCTTCAAATCAACGATGAAGCACAGAAATTGCATCGATTCTGAATACAAAAGGCAAAATGTCGACTTATTTACAAGATTAGTAACTCTTCTAATAGTTCGTGATTGAGCATTTCCTGGGACAGCAGTATTAGATTCCGATGCACCATTGCAGGATTACTGTATCCCTTGGACCTTCAAATCAACGATGAAACACAGAAGTTGCATCGATATTGAATACAAAAGGCAAACTGACAACTTATTTACAAGAACAGTAACTCTTCTAATAGTTCGTGCTTTGAGCATTTCCTGCGACAGCAGTATTAGATTCCGATGCAACATTGCAGGTTTACTGTATCCCTTGGACGTTCAAATCAACGATGAAACACAGAAATTGCGTCGATATTGATTACAAAAGGCAAAATGTCGACTTATTTATAAGAGGAGCACCACTTCTAATAGTTCGTGCTTTGAGCCTTTCCTGGGACTGCAGTATTAGATTTCGATGCACCATTGCAGGTTTACTGTATCCCTTGGACCTTCACATCAACGATGAAACACAGAAATTGCATCGAACTGTAATACAAATGCAAAATGTCGACTTATTTATAAGAGAAGTAACTCTTCTAATAGTTCGTGCTTTGAGCCTTTCCTGGGACAGCAGTATTAGATTCCGATGCACCATTTCAGGTTTACTGTATCCCTTGGACCTTCAAATCAACGATGAAACACAGAAATTGCATCGATATTGAATTCAAAAGGCAAAATGTCGACTTATTTACAAGAGGAGTAATTCTTCTAATAGTACGTGATTTGAGCCTTTCCTGGGACAGCAGTATTAGATTCCGATGCATCATTGCAATTTTACTGTATCCCTTGGACCTTCAAATCAACGATGAAACACAGAAATTGCATCGATATTGAATACAAAAGCCAAAATGTCGACTTATTTATAAGAGGAGTAACTCTTCTAATAGTTCGTGCTTTGAGCCTTTCCTGGGACAGCAGTATTAGGTTCCGATGCATCATTGCAATTTTACTGTATCCCTTGGACCTTCAAATCAACGATGAAACACAGAAATTGCATCGATATTGAATACAAAAGCCAAAATATCGACTTATTTATGAGAGGAGTAACTCTTCTAATAGTTCGTGTTTTGAGCCTTTCCTGGGACAGCAGTATTAGGTTCCGATGTACCATTGCAGGTTTACTGTATCCCTTGGACCTTCAAATCAACGATGAAACACAGAAATTGCATCGATATTGAATACAAATTCAAAATGTCGACTTATTTATAAAAGAAGTAACTCTTCTAATAGTTCGTGCTTTGAGCCTTTCCTGGGACAGCAGTATTAGATTCCGATGCACCATTTCAGGTTTACTGTATCCCTTGGACCTTCAAATCAACGATGAAACACAGAAATTGCATCGATATTGAATTCAAAAGGCAAAATGTCGACTTATTTACAAGAGGAGTAATTCTTCTAATAGTACGTGCTTTGAGCCTTTCCTGGGACAGCAGTATTAGATTCCGATGCATCATTGCAATTTTACTGTATCCCTTGGACCTTCAAATCAACGATGAAACACAGAAATTGCATCGATATTGAATACAAAAGCCAAAATGTCGACTTATTTATAAGAGGAGTAACTCTTCTAATAGTTCGTGCTTTAAGCCTTTCCCTGGGACAGCAGTATTAGGTTCCGATGCATCATTGCAATTTTACTGTATCCCTTGGACCTTCAAATCAACGATGAAACACAGAAATTGCATCGATATTGAATACAAAAGCCAAAATATCGACTTATTTATAAGAGGAGTAACTCTTCTAATAGTTCGTGTTTTGAGCCTTTCCTGGGACAGCAGTATTAGATTCCGATGTACCATTGCAGGTTTACTGTATCCCTTGGACCTTCAAATCAACGATGAAACACAGAAATTGCATCGATATTGAATACAAATTCAAAATGTCGACTTATTAATTAGAGGAGTAACTCTTCCAATAGTTCGTGCATTGAGCCTTTCCTGGGACAGCAGTATTAGAAATCGATGGTCCATTGCAGGTTTACTGTATCCCTTGGACCTTCAAATCAACGATGAAACACAGAAATTGCATCGATATTGAATACAAAAGGCAATATTTCGACTTATTTACAAGAGGAGTAATTCTTCTAATAGTTCGTGCTTTGAGCCTTTCCTGGGACAGCAGTATTATATTCCGATGCGTCATTGCAGGATTACTGTATCCCTTGGACCTTCAAATCAACGATGAAACACAGAAATTGCATCGATATTGAATACAAAATGCAAAATGTCGACTTATTTATAAGAGGAGTAACTCTTCTAATAGTTCGTGTTTTGAGCCTTACCTGGGACACCTGTATTAGATTCCGATGCACCATTGCAGGTTCACTGTATCCCTTGGACCTTCAAATCAACGATGAAACACAGAAATTGCATCGATATTGAATTCAAAAGGCAAAATGTCGACTTATTTACAAGAGGAGAAACTCTTCTAATAGTTCGTGTTTGAGCCTTTCCTGGGACAGTAGTATTAGATTCCGATGCACCATTGCAGGTTACTGTATCCCTTTTACCTTCAAATCAACGATGAAACACAGAAATTGCATCGATATTGAATACAAAAGGCAAATTGTCAACTTATTTATTAGAGGAGTAACTCTTCTAATAGTTCGTGCTTTGAGCCTTTCCTGGGACAGCAGTATTAGATTCCGATGCACCACTTCAGGTTTACTGTATCCCTTGGACCTTCAAATCAACGATGAAACACAGAAAATGCATCGATATTGAATACAAAAGACAAAATGTCGACTTATTTACAAGAGGAGTTATTCTTCTAATAGTTCGTGCTTTGAGCCTTTCCTGGGACAGCAGTATTAGATTCCGATGCGTCATTGCAGGATTACTGTATCCCTTGGACCTTCAAATCAACGATGAAACACAGAAAGTGCATCGATATTGAATACAAAATGCAAAATGTCGACTTATTTATAAGAGGAGTAACTCTTCTAATAGTTCGTGTTTTTAGCCTTCCCTGGGACAGCAGTATTAGATTCAGATGCACCATTGCAGGATTACTGTATCCCTTGGACCTTCAAATCAACAATGAAGCACAGAAATTGCATCGATATTGAATACAAAAGGCAAAATGTCGACTTATTCACAAGATTAGTAACTCTTCTAATAGTTCGTGTTTGAGCCTTTCCTGGGACAGCAGTATTAGATTCCGATGCACCATAGCAGGTTTACTGTATCCCTTGGACCTTCAAATCAACGATGAAACACAGAAATATCATGGATATGCAATACAAATGCAAAATGTCGACTTATTTATAAGAGAAGTAACTCTTCTAATAGTTCGTGCTTTGAGCCTTTCCTGGGACAGCAGTATTAGATTCCGATGCCCATTGCAGGATTACTGTATCCCTTGGACCTTCAAATCAACGATGAAACACAGAAGTTGCATCGATATTGAATACAAAAGGCAAACTGACAACTTATTTACAAGAGGAGTAATTCTTCTAATAGTTCGTGCTTTGAGCCTTTCCTGGGACTGCAGTATTAGATTCCGATGCACCATTGCAGGTTTACTGTATCCCTTGGACCTTCAAATCAACGATGAAACACAGAAATATCATCGATATGTAATACAAATGCAAAATGTCGAATTATTTATAAGAGAAGTAACTCTTCTAATAGTTCGGGCTTTGAGCCTTTCCTGGGACAGCAGTATTAGATTCCGATGCACCATTTTAGGTTTACTGTATCCCTTGGACCTTCAAATCAACGATGAAACACAGAAATTGCATCGATATTGAATACAAAAGGCAAAATGTCGACTTATTAACAAGAGGAGAAATTCTTCTAATAGTTCGTGCTTATTGAAGCCTTTCCTGGGACAGCAGTATTAGATTCCGATGCATCATTGCAATTTTACTGTATCCCTTGGACCTTCAAATCAACGATGAAACACAGAAATTGCATCGATATTGAATACAAAAGCCAAAATTTCGACTTATTTATAAGAGGAGTAACTCTTCTAATAGTTCTTGTATTGAGCCTTTCCTGGGACAGCAGTATTAGATTCCGATGTACCATTGCAGGTTTACTGTATCCCTTGGACCTTCAAATCAACGATGAAACACAGAAATGTCATCGATATTGAATACAAAAGGCAAACTGTCAACTTATTTACAAGAACAGTAACTCTTCTAATAGTTCGTGTTTGAGCATTTCCTGCGACAGCAGTATTAGATTCCGATGCAACATTGCAGGTTTACTGTATCCCTTGGACGTTCAAATCAACGATGAAACACAGAAATTGCGTCGATATTGATTACAAAAGGCAAAATGTCGACTTATTTATAAGAGGAGCACCACTTCTAATAGTTCGTGCTCTGAGCCTTTCCTGGGACTGCAGTATTAGATTCCGATGCACCATTGCAGGTTTACTGTATCCCTTGGACCTTCACATCAACGATGAAACACAGAAATTGCATCGATATGTAATACAAATGCAAAATGTCGACTTATTTATAAAAGAAGTAACTCTTCTAATAGTTCGTGCTTTGAGCCTTTCCTGGGACAGCAGTATTAGATTCCGATGCACCATTTCAGGTTTACTGTATCCCTTGGACCTTCAAATCAACGATGAAACACAGAAATTGCATCGATATTGAATTCAAAAGGCAAAATGTCGACTTATTTACAAGAGGAATTCTTCTAATAGTACGTGCTTTGAGCCTTTCCTGGGACAGCAGTATTAGATTCCGATGCATCATTGCAATTTTACTGTATCCCTTGGACATTCAAATCAACGATGAAACACAGAAATTGCATCGATATTGAATACAAAAGCCAAAATGTCGACTTATTTATAAGAGGAGTAACTCTTCTAATAGTTCGTGCTTTAAGCCTTTCCTGGGACAGCAGTATTAGGTTCCGATGCATCATTGCAATTTTACTGTATCCCTTGGACCTTCAAATCAACGATGAAACACAGAAATTGCATCGATATTGAATACAAAAGCTAAAATATCGACTTATTTATAAGAGGAGTAACTCTTCTAATAGTTCGTGTTTTGAGCCTTTCCTGGGACAGCAGTATTAGATTCCGATGTACCATTGCAGGTTTACTGTATCCCTTGGACCTTCAAATCAACGATGAAACACAGAAATTGCATCGATATTGAATACAAATTCAAAATGTCGACTTATTAATTAGAGGAGTAACTCTTCCAATAGTTCGTGCATTGAGCCTTTCCTGGGACAGCAGTATTAGAAATCGATGGTCCATTGCAGGTTTACTGTATCCCTTGGACCTTCAAATCAACGATGAAACACAGAAATTGCATCGATATTGAATGCTAAAGGCAAAATGTCGACTTATTTACAAGAGGAGTCACTCTTCTAATAGTTCGTGCTTTGAACCTTTCCTGGGACAGCAGTATTACATTCCGATGCACCATTGCAGGTTTACTGTATCTCTCGGACCTTCAAATCAAGGATGAAGCACAGAAATTGCATCGATATTGAATACAAAAGGCAAAATATCGGCTTATTTACAAGAGGAGTAACTCTTCAAATAGTTCGTGGTTTGAGCCTTTCCTGGGACAGCAGTATTAGATTCCGATGCACCATTGCAGGATTAATGTATCCCTTGGACCTTCAAATCAACGATGAAACACAGAAATTGCATCGATATTGAATATAAAAGCAAAATGTCGACTTATTAACAAGAGGAGTAACTAATCTAATAGTTCGTGCTTTGAGCCTTCCCTGGGACTGCAGTATTAGATTCAGATGCACCATTGCAGGATTACTGAATCCCTTGGACCTTCAAATCAACGATGAAACACAGAAATTGCATCGATATTGAATACAAAACGCAAATTGTCAACTTATTTATAAGAGGAGTAACTCTTCTAATAGTTGGTGCTTTGAGCCTTTCCTGGGACAGCAGTATTAGATTCCGATGCACCACTTCAAGTTTACTGTACCCCTTGAACCTTCAAATCAACGATGAAACACAGAAAATGCATCGATATTGAATACAAATTGCAAAATGTCGACTTATGTACAAGAGGAGTAACTCTTCTAATACTTCGTGTTTGAGCCTTTCCTCGGACAGCAGTATTAGATTCCGATGCACCATTGCAGGTTTACTGAAACCCTTGGACCTTCAAATCAACGATGAAACACAGAAATTGCATCAATATTGAATACAAAAGGCGAAATGTCGACTTATTTATTAGAGGAGTAACTCTTCCAATAGTTCGTGATTTGAGCCTTTCCTGGGACAGCAGTATTAGAAACCGATGCACCATTGCAGGTTTACTGTATCCCTTGGACCTTCAAATCAACGATGAAACACAGAAATTGCATCGATATTGAAAACAGAAGGCAAAATATCGACTTATTTACAAGAGGAGTAACTCTTCAAATAGTTCGTGCTTTGAGCCTTTCATTGGACAGCAGTATAAGATTCCGATGCACCAGTGCAGGTTTACTGTATTCCTTGGACCTTCAAATCAACGATGAAAAACAGAAATTGCATCGATATTGAATAAAAAAGGCAAAATGTCGACTTATTTACAAGAGGAGTAACTCTTCAAATAGTTCGTGCTTTGAGCCTTTCCTGGGACAGCAGTATTAGATTCAAATGCACCATTGCAGGATTACTGTATCCCTTGGACCTTCAAATCAACGATGAAGCACAGAAATTGCATCGATTCTGAATACAAAAGGCAAAATGTCGACTTATTTACAAGATTAGTAACTCTTCTAATAGTTCGTGATTGAGCATTTCCTGGGACAGCAGTATTAGATTCCGATGCACCATTGCAGGATTACTGTATCCCTTGGACCTTCAAATCAACGATGAAACACAGAAGTTGCATCGATATTGAATACAAAAGGCAAACTGACAACTTATTTACAAGAACAGTAACTCTTCTAATAGTTCGTGCTTTGAGCATTTCCTGCGACAGCAGTATTAGATTCCGATGCAACATTGCAGGTTTACTGTATCCCTTGGACGTTCAAATCAACGATGAAACACAGAAATTGCGTCGATATTGATTACAAAAGGCAAAATGTCGACTTATTTATAAGAGGAGCACCACTTCTAATAGTTCGTGCTTTGAGCCTTTCCTGGGACTGCAGTATTAGATTCCGATGCACCATTGCAGGTTTACTGTATCCCTTGGACCTTCACATCAACGATGAAACACAGAAATTGCATCGAACTGTAATACAAATGCAAAATGTCGACTTATTTATAAGAGAAGTAACTCTTCTAATAGTTCGTGCTTTGAGCCTTTCCTGGGACAGCAGTATTAGATTCCGATGCACCATTTCAGGTTTACTGTATCCCTTGGACCTTCAAATCAACGATGAAACACAGAAATTGCATCGATATTGAATTCAAAAGGCAAAATGTCGACTTATTTACAAGAGGAGTAATTCTTCTAATAGTACGTGATTTGAGCCTTTCCTGGGACAGCAGTATTAGATTCCGATGCATCATTGCAATTTTACTGTATCCCTTGGACCTTCAAATCAACGATGAAACACAGAAATTGCATCGATATTGAATACAAAAGCCAAAATGTCGACTTATTTATAAGAGGAGTAACTCTTCTAATAGTTCGTGCTTTGAGCCTTTCCTGGGACAGCAGTATTAGGTTCCGATGCATCATTGCAATTTTACTGTATCCCTTGGACCTTCAAATCAACGATGAAACACAGAAATTGCATCGATATTGAATACAAAAGCCAAAATATCGACTTATTTATGAGAGGAGTAACTCTTCTAATAGTTCGTGTTTTGAGCCTTTCCTGGGACAGCAGTATTAGGTTCCGATGTACCATTGCAGGTTTACTGTATCCCTTGGACCTTCAAATCAACGATGAAACACAGAAATTGCATCGATATTGAATACAAATTCAAAATGTCGACTTATTAATTAGAGGAGTAACTCTTCCAATAGTTCGTGCATTGAGCCTTTCCTGGGACAGCAGTATTAGAAATCGATGGTCCATTGCAGGTTTACTGTATCCCTTGGACCTTCAAATCAACGACGAAACACAGAAATTGCATCGATATTGAATGCTAAAGGCAAAATGTCGACTTATTTACAAGAGGAGTCACTCTTCTAATAGTTCGTGCTTTGAGCCTTTCCTGGGACAGCAGTATTACATTCCGATGCACCATTGCAGGTTTACTGTATCTCTCGGACCTTCAAATCAAGGATGAAGCACAGAAATTGCATCGATATTGAATACAAAAGGCAAAATATCGGCTTATTTACAAGAGGAGTAACTCTTCTAATAGTTCGTGGTTTGAGCCTTTCCTGGGACAGCAGTATTAGATTCCGATGCACCATTGCAGGATTAATGTATCCCTTGGACCTTCAAATCAACGATGAAACACAGAAATTGCATCGATATTGAATATAAAAGCAAAATGTCGACTTATTTACAAGAGGAGTAACTAATCTAATAGTTCGAGCTTTGAGCCTTCCCTGGGACAGCAGTATTAGATTCAGATGCACCATTGCAGGATTACTGTATCCCATGGACCTTCAAATCAACGACGAAGCACAGAGATTGTTTCAATATTGAATACAAAAGGCAAAATGTCGACTTATTTACCAGAGGAATAACTCTTCTAATAGTTCGTGCTTTGAGCCTTTCCTGGGACAGCAGTGTTAGATTCCGATGCACCATTGCAGGATTGCTGTTCCCTTTGGACCTTCAAATCAACGTTGAAACACAGAAATTGCATCGATATTGAATACAAAAGGCAAAATGTCAACTTAATTACAAGAGGAGAAATTTTTCTAATCGTTCGTGCTTTGATCCTTTCCTGGGACAGCAGTAATAGATTCCGATGCACCATCGCAAGGTTTATTGTATCCCTTGGACCTTCAAATCAACGGTGAAACACAGAAATTGCATCGATATTGAATACAGGAGGCAAAATGTCGACTTATTAACAAGAGGAATAACTCTCCTAATAGTTCGTGCTTTGAGTCTTTTCTGGGACAGTAGTATTAATTCCGATGCACCATTGCAGGTTTACTGTATCCCTTGGACCTTCAAATCAACGATGAAACACAGAAATTGCATCGAAATTGAATACAAAAGGCAAAATGTAGACTTATTTACAAGAATAGTAACTCTTCTAATAGTTCGTTCTTTGAGCATTTCCTGGGACAGCAGTATTAGACTCCGATGCACCATTGCAGGTTTACTGTATCCCTTGGACCTTCAAATCGACGATGAAACATAGAATTTGCATCGATATTGAATACAAAACGCAAAATGTCGGGTTATTTACAAGAGGAGTAACTCTTCTAATAGTTCGTGTTTGAGCCTTCCCTGGGACAGCAGTATTAGATTCCGATGCACCATTGCAGGTTTACTGTATCCCTTGGACCTTCAAATCAACGATGAAACACAGAAATTGCATCGATATTGAATATAAAAGGCAAAATATCGACTTATTTACAAGAGGAGTAACTCTTCTAATAGTTCGTGCTTTGAGCCTTTCTTGGGACAGCAGTATTAGAACCCGATGCACCATTGCAGCTTTACTGTATCCCTTGGACTTTCAAATCAACGATGAAACACAGATATTGCATCGATATTGAATACAAAAGGCAAAATGTCGACTTATTTACAAGAGGAGTAACTCTTCTAATAGTTCGTCTTTTGAGCCTTTTCTGGGACAGCAGTATTAGATTCCGATGCACCATTGCAGGTTTACTGTATCTGTTGGACCTTCAAATCAAGGATGAAACACAGAAATTGCATCGATATTGAATACAAAAGGCATAATGTCGGGTTATTTACAAGAGGAGTAACTCTTCTAATAGTTCGTGTTTGAGCCTTTCCTGGGACAGCAGTATTAGATTCCGATGCACCATTGCAGGTTTACTGTATCCCTTGGAGCTTCAAATCAACGACGAAACACAGAAATTGCATCGATATTGAATATAAAAGGCAAAATGTCGACTTATTTATAAGAGGAGTAACTCTTCTAATAGTTCGTGTTTTGAGCCTTTCTTGGGACAGCAGTATTAGAACCCGATGCACCATTGCAGCTATACTGTATCCCTTGGACTTTGAAATCAACGATGAAACACAGAAATTGCATCGATATTGAATACAAAAAGCAAAATGTCGACTTATTTAGAAGAGGAGTAACTCTTCTAATAGTTCGTGTTTTGAGCCTTTCTTGGGACAGCAGTATTAGAACCCGATGCACCATTGCAGCTATACTGTATCCCTTGGACTTTGAAATCAACGATGAAACACAGAAATTGCATCGATATTGAATACAAAAAGCAAAATGTCGACTTATTTAGAAGAGGAGTAACCCTTCTAATAGAACGTGCTTTGAGCCTTTCCTGGGACAACAGTATTAGATTCCCTTGCACCATTGCAGGATTGCTGTATCCCTTGGACCTTCAAATCATCGATGAAACACAGAATTTGCATCGATATTGAATACAAAATGCAAAATGTCGACTTATTTATAAGAGGAGTAACTCTTCTAATAGTTCGTGTTTTGAGCCTTTCTTGGGACAGCAGTATTAGAACCCGATGCACCATTGCAGCTATACTGTATCCCTTGGACTTTGAAATCAACGATGAAACACAGAAATTGCATCGATATTGAATACAAAAAGCAAAATGTCGACTTATTTAGAAGAGGAGTAACTCTTCTAATAGTTCGTGTTTTGAGCCTTTCCTTTGACGGCAGTATTAGATTCCGATGCACCATTGCAGGTTTACTGTATCTGTTGGACCTTCAAATCAAGGATGAAACACAGAAATTGCATCGATATTGAACACAAAAGTCAAAATGTCGGGTTATTTACAAGAGGAGTAACTCTTCTAATAGTTCGTGTCTGAGCCTTTCCTGGGACAGCAGTATTAAATTCAGATGCACCATTGCAGGATTACTGTATCCCTTGGGCCTTCAAATCAACGATGAAGCACAGAAATTGAATCGATATTGTATACAAAAGGCGAAACTTCGACTTATTTACAAGTGGAGTAACCCTTCTAATAGAACGTGCTTTGAGAGTTTATTGGGACAACAGTATTAGATTCCCTTGCACCATTGCAGGATTACTGTATCCCTTGGACATTCAAATCAACGATGAAACACAGAAATTGCATCGATAATGAATACAAATGCCAAAATGTCAACTTATTTACAAGAGGAGTAACTTTTCTAATAGTTCGTGATTTGATCCTTTCCTGGGACAGCAGTATTAGATTCCGATGCACCATTGCAGCTTTACTGTATCCCTTGGACCTTCAAATCAACGATGAAACACAGAAATTGCATCGATATTGAATACAAAATGCAAAATGTCGATTTATTTATAAGTGGAGTAAGTCTTCTAATAGTTCGTGCTTTGAGCCTTTCCTGGGACTGCAGTATTAGATTCCGATGCACCATTGCAGGTTTACTGTATCCCTTGGACCTTCAAATCAACGATGAAACACAGAAATTGCATCGATATTGAATACAAAAGGCAAAATGTCGACTTATTTACAAGAGGAGTAACTCTTCTAATATTTCGTGCTTTGAGCCTTTCCTGGGACAGCAGTATCAGATTCCGATGCACCATTGCAGGTTTACTGTATCCCTTGGCCCTTCAAATCAACGATGAAACACAGAAATTGCATCGATTTTTAATACAAAAGGCAAAATCTCGACTTATTTATAAGAGGAGAAACTCTTCTAACAGTTCGTGCTTTGAGCTTTTACTGGGACAGCAGTATTAGATTCCGATGCACCATTGCAGGATTGCTGTATCCCTTGGACCTTCAAATCAACGATGAAACACAGAAATTGCATCGATATTGAATACAAAAGGCAAAATGTCAACTTATTTACAAGAGGAGTAATTCTTCTAATAGTTCGTGTTTGATCCTTTCCTGGGACAGCAGTATTAGATTCCGATGCCTCATCGCAGGTTTACTGTATCCCTTGGACCTTCAAATCAACGATGAAACACAGAAATTGCATCGATATTGAATACAAGAGGCAAAATGTCGACTTATTTACAAGAGGAATAACTCTTCTAATAGTTCGTGCTTTGAGCCTTTCCTGGGAACAGTATTAATTCCGATGCACCATTGCAGGTTTACTGTACGCCTTGGACCTTCAAATCAACGATGAAGCACAGAAATTGCATCGATATTGAATATAAAAGGCAAAATGTCGACTTATTTACAAGAGGAGTAACTCTTCTAATAGTTCCTGCTTTGAGCCTTCCCTGTGACATCAGTATTAAATTCAGATGCACCATTGCAGGATTACTGTATCCCTTGGGCCTTCAAATCAACGATGAAGCACAGAAATTGCATCGATATTGTATACAAAATGCAAAATGTCGGCTTATTTACAAGGGGAGTAACCCTTCTAATAGAACGTGCTTTGAGCCTTTCCTGGGACAACAGTATTAGATTCCCTTGCACTATTGCAGGATTACTGTATCCCTTGGACCTTCAAATCTACGATGAAACACAGAAATTGCATCGATAATGAATACAAATGGCAAAATGTCAACTTATTTACAAGAGGAGTAACTTTTCTAATAGTTCGTGCCTTGTTCCTTTCCTGGGACAGCAGTATTAGATTCCGATGCACCATTGCAGTTTTACTGTATCTCTTGGACCTTCAAATCAACGATGAAACACAGAAATTGCATCGATATTGAATACAAAATGCAAAATGTCGATTTATTTATAAGAGGAGTAAGTCTTCTAATAGTTCGTGCTTTGAGCCTTTCCTGGGACTGCAGTATTAGATTCCGATGCACCATTGCAGGTTTACTGTATCCCTTGGACCTTCAAATCAACGATGAAACACAGAAATTGCATCGATATTGAATACAAAAGGCAAAATGTCGACTTATTTACAAGAGGTGTAACTCTTCTAATAGTTCGTGCTTTGAGCCTTTCCTGGGACAGCAGTATTGGATTCCGATGCACCATTGCAGGTTTACTGTATCCCTTGGCCCTTCAAATCAACGATGAAACACAGAAATTGCATCGTTTTTTAATACAAAAGGCAAAATGTCGACTTATTTATAAGAGGAGTAACTCTTCTAACAGTTCGTGCTTTGAGCCTTTACTGGGACAGCAGTATTAGATTCCGATGCACCATTGCAGGTTTACTGTATCTGTTGGACCTTCAAATCAAGGATGAAACACAGAAATTGCATCGATATTGAATACAAAAAGCAAAATGTCGGGTTATTTACAAGAGGAGTAACTCTTCTAATAGTTCGTGCTTTGAGCCTTTCCTGGGACAGCAGTATTAGATTCCGATGCACCATTGCAGGTTTACTGTATCCCTTGGACCTTCAAATCAACGATGAAACACAGAAAATGCATCGATATTGAATACAAAAGGCAAAATGTCGACTTATTTATAAGAGGAGTAACTCTTCTAACAGTTCGTGCTTTGAGCTTTTACTGGGACAGCAGTATTAGATTCCGATGCACCATTGCAGGATTGCTGTATCCCTTGGACCTTCAAATCAACGATGAAACACAGAAATTGCATCGATATTGAATACAAAAGGCAAAATGTCAACTTATTTACAAGAGGAGTAATTTTTCTAATAGTTCGTGTTTGATCCTTTCCTGGGACAGCAGTATTAGATTCCGATGCCTCATCGCAGGTTTACTGTATCCCTTGGACCTTCAAATCAACGATGAAACACAGAAATTGCATCGATATTGAATTCAAGAGGCAAAATGTCGACTTATTTACAAGAGGAATAACTCTTCTAATAGTTCGTGCTTTGATCCTTTCCTGGGACAGCAGTATTAATTCCGATGCACCATTGCAGGTATACTGTATGCCTTGGACCTTCAAATCAACGATGAAACACAGAAATTGCATCGATAATGAATACAAATGGCAAAATGTCAACTTATTTACAAGAGGAGTAACTTTTCTAATAGTTCGTGCCTTGTTCCTTTCCTGGGACAGCAGTATTAGATTCCGATGCACCATTGCAGGTTTACTGTATCCCTTGGACCTTCAAATCAACGATGAAACACAGAAATTGCATCGATATTGAACACAAAAGGCAAAATGTAGACTTATTTACAAGAGGAGTAACTCTTCTAATGGTTCGTGCTTTGAGCCTTTCCTGGGACAGCAGTATTAGATTCCGATGCACCATTGCAGGTTTACTGTATCCCTTGGACCTTCAAATCGACGATTAAACACACAAATTGAATCGATATTGAATGCAAAATGCAAAATGTCGACTTATTTACAAGAGGAGTAACTCTTCTAATAGTTCGTGATTTGAGCCTTTCCTGGGACAGCAGTATTAGATTCCGATGCACCATTGCAGGTTTACTGAATACCTTGGACCTTCAAATCAACGATGAAACACAGAAATTGCATCGATATTGAATGCAAAATGCAAAATGTCGACTTATATACAAGAGGAATAACTCTTCTAATAGTTCGTGCTTTGAGCCTTTCCTGGGACAGCAGTATTAGATTCCGATGCACCATTGCCGGTTTACTGTATCTGTTGGACCTTCAAATCAAGGATGAAACACAGAAATTGAATCGATATTGTATACAAAAGGCGAAACTTCGACTTATTTACAAGTGGAGTAACCCTTCTAATAGAACGTGCTTTGAGACTTTATTGGGACAACAGTATTAGATTCCCTTGCACCATTGCAGGATTACTGTATCCCTTGGACCTTCAAATCAACGATGAAACACAGAAATTGCATCGATAATGGATACAAATGGCAAAATGTCAACTTATTTACAAGAGGAGTAACTTTTCTAATAGTTCGTGCTTTGATCCTTTCCTGGGACAGCAGTATTAGATTCCGATGCACCATTGCAGGTTTACTGTATCCCTTGGACCTTCAAATCAACGATGAAACACAGAAATTAAATCGATATTGAATACAAAATGCAAAATGTCGATTTATTTATAAGTGGAGTAAGTCTTCTAATAGTTCGTGCTTTGAGCCTTTCCTGGGACTGCAGTATTAGATTCCGATGCACCATTGCAGGTTTACTGTATCCCTTGGACCCTCAAATCAACGATGAAACACAGAAATTGCATCGATTTTTAATACAAAAGGCAAAATCTCGACTTATTTATAAGAGGAGTAACTCTTCTAACAGTTCGTGCTTTGAGCTTTTACTGGGACAGCAGTATTAGATTCCGATGCACCATTGCAGGATTGCTGTATCCCTTGGACCTTCAAATCAACGATGAAACACAGAAATTGCATCGATATTGAATACAAAAGGCAAAATGTCAACTTATTTACAAGAGGAGTAATTTTTCTAATAGTTCGTGTTTGATCCTTTCCTGGGACAGCAGTATTAGATTCCGATGCCTCATCGCAGGTTTCCTGTATCCCCTGGACCTTCAAATCAACGATGAAACACAGAAATTGCATCGATATTGAATACAAGAGGCAAAATGTCGACTTATTTACAAGAGGAATAACTCTTCTAATAGTTCGTGCTTTGAGCCTTTCCTGGGACAGCAGTATTAATTCCGATGCACCATTGGAGGTTTACTGTATGCCTTGGACCTTCAAATCAACGATGAAGCACAGAAATTGCATCGATATTGAATATAAAAGGCAAAATGTCGACTTATTTACAAGAGGAGTAACTCTTCTAATAGTTCCTGCTTTGAGCCTTCCCTGTGACATCAGTATTAAATTCAGATGCACCATTGCAGGATTACTGTATCCCTTGGGCCTTCAAATCAACGATGAAGCACAGAAATTGCATCGATATTGTATACAAAATGCAAAATGTCGACTTATTTACAAGAGGAGTAACCCTTCTAATAGAACGTGCTTTGAGCCTTTCCTGGGACAACAGTATTAGATTCCCTTGCACTATTGCAGGATTACTGTATCCCTTGGACCTTCAAATCAACGATGAAACACAGAAATTGTATCGATAATGAATACAAATGGCAAAATGTCAACTTATTTACAAGAGGAGTAACTTTTCTAATAGTTCGTGCCTTGTTCCTTTCCTGGGACAGCAGTATTAGATTCCGATGCACCATTGCAGGTTTACTGTATCCCTTGGTCCTTCAAATCAACGATGAAACACAGAAATTGCATCGATATTGAACACAAAATGCAAAATGTCGATTTATTTATAAGAGGAGTAAGTCTTCTAATAGTTCGTGCTTTGAGCCTTTCCTGGGACTGCAGTATTAGATTCCGATGCACCATTGCAGGTTTGCTGTATCCCTTGGACCTTCAAATCAACGATGAAACACAGAAATTGCATCGATATTGAATACAAAAGGCAAAATGTCGACTTATTTACAAGAGGTGTAACTCTTCTAATAGTTCGTGCTTTGAGCCTTTCCTGGGACAGCAGTATTAGATTTCGATGCACCATTGCAGGTTTACTGTATCCCTTGGCCCTTCAAATCAACGATGAAACACAGAAATTGCATCGTTTTTTAATACAAAAGGCAAAATGTCGACTTATTTATAAGAGGAGTAACTCTTCTAACAGTTCGTGCTTTGAGCTTTTACTGGGACAGCAGTATTAGATTCCGATGCACCATTGCAGGATTGCTGTATCCCTTGGACCTTCAAATCAACGATGAAACACAGAAATTGCATCGATATTGAATACAAAAGGCAAAATGTCAACTTATTTACAAGAGGAGTAATTTTTCTAATAGTTCGTGTTTGATCCTTTCCTGGGACAGCAGTATTAGATTCCGATGCCTCATCGCAGGTTTCCTGTATCCCTTGGACCTTCAAATCAACGATGAAACACAGAAATTGCATCGATATTGAATACAAGAGGCAAAATGTCGACTTATTTACAAGAGGAATAACTCTTCTAATAGTTCGTGCTTTGAGCCTTTCCTGGGACAGCAGTATTAATTCCGATGCACCATTGGAGGTTTACTGTATGCCTTGGACCTTCAAATCAACGATGAAGCACAGAAATTGCATCGATATTGAATATAAAAGGCAAAATGTCGACTTATTTACAAGAGGAGTAACTCTTCTAATAGTTCCTGCTTTGAGCCTTCCCTGTGACATCAGTATTAAATTCAGATGCACCATTGCAGGATTACTGTATCCCTTGGGCCTTCAAATCAACGATGAAGCACAGAAATTGCATCGATATTGTATACAAAATGCGAAATGTCGACTTATTTACAAGAGGAGTAACCCTTCTAATAGAACGTGCTTTGAGCCTTTCCTGGGACAACAGTATTAGATTCCCTTGCACTATTGCAGGATTACTGTATCCCTTGGACCTTCAAATCAACGATGAAACACAGAAATTGCATCGATAATGAATACAAATGGCAAAATGTCAACTTATTTACAAGAGGAGTAACTTTTCTAATAGTTCGTGCCTTGTTCCTTTCCTGGGACAGCAGTATTAGATTCCGATGCACCATTGCAAGTTTACTGTATCCCTTGGACCTTCAAATCAACGATGAAACACTGAAATTGCATCGATATTGAACACAAAATGCAAAATGTCGATTTATTTATAAGAGGAGTAAGTCTTCTAATAGTTCGTGCTTTGAGCCTTTCCTGGGACTGCAGTATTAGATTCCGATGCACCATTGCAGGTTTGCTGTATCCCTTGGACCTTCAA
The DNA here is from genome assembly GCF_023864275.1 of Schistocerca cancellata. Lineage (NCBI taxonomy): Eukaryota > Metazoa > Arthropoda > Insecta > Orthoptera > Acrididae > Schistocerca > Schistocerca cancellata. The sequence goes on from NC_064627.1 coordinate 91,535,036, forward strand.
ATCAACGATGAAACACAGAAATTGCATCGATATTGAATACAAAAGGCAAAATGTCGACTTATTTACAAGAGGTGTAACTCTTCTAATAGTTCGTGCTTTGAGCCTTTCCTGGGACAGCAGTATTAGATTCCGATGCACCATTGCAGGTTTACTGTATCCCTTGGCCCTTCAAATCAACGATGAAACACAGAAATTGCATCGTTTTTTAATACAAAAGGCAAAATGTCGACTTATTTATAAGAGGAGTAACTCTTCTAACAGTTCGTGCTTTGAGCTTTTACTGGGACAGCAGTATTAGATTCCGATGCACCATTGCAGGATTGCTGTATCCCTTGGACCTTCAAATCAACGATGAAACACAGAAATTGCATCGATATTGAATACAAAAGGCAAAATGTCAACTTATTTACAAGAGGAGTAATTTTTCTAATAGTTCGTGTTTGATCCTTTCCTGGGACAGCAGTATTAGATTCCGATGCCTCATCGCAGGTTTCCTGTATCCCCTGGACCTTCAAATCAACGATGAAACACAGAAATTGCATCGATATTGAATACAAGAGGCAAAATGTCGACTTATTTACAAGAGGAATAACTCTTCTAATAGTTCGTGCTTTGAGCCTTTCCTGGGACAGCAGTATTAATTCCGATGCACCATTGGAGGTTTACTGTATGCCTTGGACCTTCAAATCAACGATGAAGCACAGAAATTGCATCGATATTGAATATAAAAGGCAAAATGTCGACTTATTTACAAGAGGAGTAACTCTTCTAATAGTTCCTGCTTTGAGCCTTCCCTGTGACATCAGTATTAAATTCAGATGCACCATTGCAGGATTACTGTATCCCTTGGGCCTTCAAATCAACGATGAAGCACAGAAATTGCATCGATATTGTATACAAAATGCAAAATGTCGACTTATTTACAAGAGGAGTAACCCTTCTAATAGAACGTGCTTTGAGCCTTTCCTGGGACAACAGTATTAGATTCCCTTGCACTATTGCAGGATTACTGTATCCCTTGGCCCTTCAAATCAACGATGAAACACAGAAATTGCATCGTTTTTTAATACAAAAGGCAAAATGTCGACTTATTTATAAGAGGAGTAACTCTTCTAACAGTTCGTGCTTTGAGCTTTTACTGGGACAGCAGTATTAGATTCCGATGCACCATTGCAGGATTGCTGTATCCCTTGGACCTTCAAATCAACGATGAAACACAGAAATTGCATCGATATTGAATACAAAAGGCAAAATGTCAACTTATTTACAAGAGGAGTAATTTTTCTAATAGTTCGTGTTTGATCCTTTCCTGGGACAGCAGTATTAGATTCCGATGCCTCATCGCAGGTTTCCTGTATCCCTTGGACCTTCAAATCAACGATGAAACACAGAAATTGCATCGATATTGAATACAAGAGGCAAAATGTCGACTTATTTACAAGAGGAATAACTCTTCTAATAGTTCGTGCTTTGAGCCTTTCCTGGGACAGCAGTATTAATTCCGATGCACCATTGGAGGTTTACTGTATGCCTTGGACCTTCAAATCAACGATGAAGCACAGAAATTGCATCGATATTGAATATAAAAGGCAAAATGTCGACTTATTTACAAGAGGAGTAACTCTTCTAATAGTTCCTGCTTTGAGCCTTCCCTGTGACATCAGTATTAAATTCAGATGCACCATTGCAGGATTACTGTATCCCTTGGGCCTTCAAATCAACGATGAAGCACAGAAATTGCATCGATATTGTATACAAAATGCGAAATGTCGTCTTATTTACAAGAGGAGTAACCCTTCTAATAGAACGTGCTTTGAGCCTTTCCTGGGACAACAGTATTAGATTCCCTTGCACTATTGCAGGATTACTGTATCCCTTGGACCTTCAAATCAACGATGAAACACAGAAATTGCATCGATAATGAATACAAATGGCAAAATGTCAACTTATTTACAAGAGGAGTAACTTTTCTAATAGTTCGTGCCTTGTTCCTTTCCTGGGACAGCAGTATTAGATTCCGATGCACCATTGCAGGTTTACTGTATCCCTTGGACCTTCAAATCAACGATGAAACACAGAAATTGCATCGATATTGAACACAAAATGCAAAATGTCGATTTATTTATAAGAGGAGTAAGTCTTCTAATAGTTCGTGCTTTGAGCCTTTCCTGGGACTGCAGTATTAGATTCCGATGCACCATTGCAGGTTTGCTGTATCCCTTGGACCTTCAAATCAACGATGAAACACAGAAATTGCATCGATATTGAATACAAAAGGCAAAATGTCGACTTATTTACAAGAGGTGTAACTCTTCTAATAGTTCGTGCTTTGAGCCTTTCCTGGGACAGCAGTATTAGATTCCGATGCACCATTGCAGGTTTACTGTATCCCTTGGCCCTTCAAATCAACGATGAAACACAGAAATTGCATCGTTTTTTAATACAAAATGCAAAATGTCGACTTATTTATAAGAGGAGTAACTCTTCTAACAGTTCGTGCTTTGAGCTTTTACTGGGACAGCAGTATTAGATTCCGATGCACCATTGCAGGTTTACTGTATCTGTTGGACCTTCAAATCAAGGATGAAGCACAGAAATTGCATCGATATTGAATACAAAACGCAAAATGTCGGGTTATTTACAAAAGGAGTAACTCTTCTAATAGTTCGTGCTTTGAGCCTTTCCTGGGACAGCAGTATTAGATTCCGATGCACCATTGCAGGTTTACTGTATCCCTTGGACCTTCAAATCAACGATGAAACTCAGAAATTGCATCGATATTGAATACAAAAGGCAAAATGTCGACTTATTTATAAGAGGAGTAACTCTTCTAACAGTTCGTGCTTTGAGCTTTTACTGGGACAGCAGTATTAGATTCCGATGCACCATTGCAGGGTTGCTGTATCCCTTGGACCTTCAAATCAACGATGAAACACAGAAATTGCATCGATATTGAATACAAAAGGCAAAATGTCGACTTATTTATAAGAGGAGTACCTCTTCTAATAATTCGTGTTTTGAGCCTTACCTGGGACAGCATTATTAGATTCCGATGCACCATTGCAGGTATACTGTATGCCTTGGACCTTCAAATCAACGATGAAACACAGAAATTGCATCGATATTGAATATAAAAGGCAAAATGTCGACTTATTTACAAGAGGAGTAACTCTTCTAATAGTTCCTGCTTTGAGCCTTCCCTGGGACAGCAGTATTAAATTCAGATGCACCATTGCAGGATTACTGTATCCCTTGGGCCTTCAAATCAACGATGAAGCACAGAAATTGCATCGATATTGTATACAAAAGGCAAAATGTCGACTCATTTACAAGAGGAGTAACCCTTCTAATAGAACGTGCTTTGAGCCTTTCCTGGGACAACAGTATTAGATTCCCTTGCACCATTGAAGGATTACTGTATCCCTTGGACCTTCAAATCAACGATGAAACACAGAAATTGCATCGATAAAGAATACAAATGGCAAAATGTCAACTTATTTACAAGAGGAGTAACTTTTCTAATAGTTCGTGCCTTGTTCCTTTCCTGGGACAGCAGTATTAAATTCAGATGCACCATTGCAGGATTACTGTATCCCTTGGGCCTTCAAATCAACGATGAAGCACAGAAATTGCATCGATATTGAATACAAAAGGCAAAATGTCGACTTATTTATAAGAGGAGTAACTCTTCTAACAGTTCGTGCTTTGAGCTTTTACTGGGACAGCAGTATTAGATTCCGATGCACCATTGCAGGATTGCTGTATCCCTTGGACCTTCAAATCAACGATGAAACACAGAAATTGCATCGATATTGAATACAAAATGCAAAATGTCGATTTATTTATAAGAGGAGTAAGTCTTCTAAGAGTTCGTGCTTTGAGCCTTTCCTGGGACTGCAGTATTAGATTCCGATGCACCATTGTAGGTTTACTGTATCCCTTGGACCTTCAAATCAACGATGAAACACAGAAATTGCATCGATATTGAATACAAATGGCAAAATGTCGACTTATTTACAAGAGGAGTAACTCTTCTAATAGTTCGTGCTTTGAGCCTTTCCTGGGACAGCAGTATTAGACTCCGATGCACCATTGCAGGTTTACTGTATCCGTTGGCCCTTCAAATCAACGATGAAACACAGAAATTGCATCGTTTTTTAATACAAAAGGCAAAATCTCGACTTATTTATAAGAGGAGTAACTCTTCTAACAGTTCGTGCTTTGAGCTTTTACTGGGACAGCAGTATTAGATTCCGATGCACCATTGCAAGATTGCTGTATCCCTTGGACCTTCAAGTCAACGATGAAACACAGAAATTGCATCGATATTGAATACAAAAAGAAAAATGTCAACTTATTTACAAGAAGAGTAATTTTTCTTATAGTTCGTGCTTTGATCCTTTTCCTGGGACAGCAGTATTAGATTCCGATGCCTCATCGCAGGTTTACTGTATGCCTTGGACCTTCAAATCAACGATGAAACAGAGAAATTGCATCGATATTGAATACAAGAGGCAAAATGTCGACTTATTTACAGGAGGAATAACTCTTCTAATAGATCGTGCTTTGAGCCTTTCCTGGGACAGCAGTATTAATTCCGATGTACCATTGCAGGTTTACTGTATCCATTGGACCTTCAAATCAACGATGAAACACAGAAATTGCATCCATATTGAATACAAAAGGCAAAATGGTGACTTATTTACAAGAGGAGTAACTCTTCTAATGGTTCGTGCTTTGAGCCTTTCCTGGACAGCAGTATTAGATTCCGATGCACCATTGCAGGTTTACTGTATCCCTTGGACCTTCAAATCGACGATTAAACACACAAATTGAATCGATATTGAATGCAAAAGGCAAAATGTCGACTTATTTACAATTGGAGTAACTCTTCTAATAGTTCGTGATTTGAGCCTTTCCTGGGACAGCAGTATTAGATTCCGATGCACCATTGCAGGTTTACTGAATACCTTGGACCTTCAAATCAACGATGAAACACAGAAATTGCATCGATATTGAATGCAAAAGGCAAAATGTCGACTTATTTACAAGAGGAATAACTCTTCTAATAGTTCGTGCTTTGAGCCTTTCCTGGGACAGCAGTATTAGATTCCGATGCACCATTGCCGGTTTACTGTATCTGTTGGACCTTCAAATCAAGAATGAAACACAGAAATTGCATCGATATTGAATACAACACGCAAAATGTCGGGTTATTTACAAGAGGAGTAACTCTTCTACTAGTTCGTGTTTGAGCCTTTCCTGGGACTGCAGTATTAGATTCCGATGCACCATTGCAGGATTACTGTATCCCTTGGACCTTCAAATCAACGATGAAACACAGAAATTGCATCGATATTAAATACAAAAGGCAAAATGTCGACTTATTTACAAGGGGAGTAACTCTTCTAATAGTTCGTGTTTTGAGGCTTCCCTGGGACAGCAGTATTGGATTCAGATGCACCATTGCAGGATTACTGTATCCCTTGGGCCTTCAAATCAACGATGAAGCACAGAAATTGCATCGATATTGTATACAAAAGGAAATTTCGACTTATTTACAAGAGGAGTAACTCTTCTAATAGAACGTGCTTTGAGCCTTTTTTTGGGACAGCAGTATTAGATTACCATGCACCATTGCAGGATTACTGTATCCCTTGCGCCTTCAAATCTACGATGAAACACAGAAATTGCATCGATATTGAATACAAAAGGCAAAATGTCGACTTATTTGCAAGAGGAGTAACTCTTCTAGTAGTTCGTGCTTTGAGCCTTTCCTGGGACAGCAATATTAGATTCCGATGCACCATTGCAAGTTTACTGTATCCCTTGGCCCTTCAAATCAACGATGAAACACAGAAAATGCATCGATATTGAATACAAATGCAAAATGTCGACTTATTTATAAGAGTAGTAACTCTTCTAATAGTTCGTGCTTTGAGCCTCTCCTGGGCCAGCAGTACTAGATACCGATGCACCATAGCAGGTTTACTGTATCCCTTGGACCTTCAAATCAACGATGAAACACAGAAATTGCATCGATATTGAATACAAAAGGCAAAATGTCGTCTTATTTATAAGAGGAGTAACTCTTCTAATAGTTCGTGCTTTGAGCCTTTCCTGGGACAGCAGTATTAGATTCCGATGCACCATTGCAGGTTTACTGTATCCCTTGGACCTTCAAATAAACGATGAAACACATATATTGCATCGATATTGAATACAAAAGGCAAATGTCGACTTATTTACAAGAGGAGTAACTCTTCAAATATTTAGTGATTTGAGCCTTTCCTGGGACAGCAGTATTAGATTCCGATGCACCATTGCAGGTTTACTGTATCCCTTGGACATTCAAATCAACGATGAAACACAGAAATTGCATCGATATTGAATACAAAATGCAAAATGTCGATTTATTTATAAGAGGAGTAAGTCTTCTAATAGTTCGTGCTTTAAGCCTTTCCTGGGACTGCAGTATTAGATTCCGATGCACCATTGGAGGTTTACTGTATCCCTTGGACCTTCAAATCAACGATAAAACACAGAAATTGTATCGATATTGAATACAAAAGGCAAAATGTCGACTTATTTACAAGAGGAGGAACTCTTCTAATAGTTCGTGTTTCAGCCTTTCCTGGGACAGCAGTATTAGATTCCGATGCACCATTGCAGGTTTACTGTATCCCTTTGCCCTTCAAATCAACGATGAAACACAGAAATTGCATCGATATTGAATACAAAATGCAAAATGTCGACTTATTTATAAGAGGAGTAACTCTTCTAATAGTTCGTGCTTTGAGCTTTTCCTGGGACAGCAGTATTAGATTCCGATGCACCATTGCAGGTTTACTGTATCCCTTGGACCTTAAAATCAACGATGAAACACAGAAATTGCATCGATATTGAATAAAAAAGCAAAATGTCGACTTATTTATAAGAGGAGTAACTCTTCTAATAGTTCGTGCTTTTAGCCTTTCCTGGGACTTCAGTACTAGATTCCGATGCACCATTTCAGGTTTACTGTATCCCTAGGACCTTCAAATCAACGATGAAACACAGAAATTGCATCGATATTGAATAAAAAAGCAAAATGTCGACTTATTTATAAGAGGAGTAACTCTTCTAATAGTTCGTGCTTTTAGCCTTTCCTGGGACTTCAGTACTAGATTCCGATGCACCATTTCAGGTTTACTGTATCCCTAGGACCTTCAAATCAACGATGAAACACAGAAATTGCATCGATATTGATACAAAAGGCAAAATGTCGACTTATATATAAGAGCAGTAACTCTTTTAATAGTTCGTGCTTTGAGCCTCTCCTGGGACAGCAGTATTAATTCCGATGCACCATTGCAGGTTTACTGTATCCCTTGGACCTTCAAATCAACGATGAAACACAGAAATTGCATCGATATTGAGTACAAAAGGCAAAATGTCGACTTATTTACAAGAGTAGTAACTCTTCTAATAGTTCGTGCTTTGAGCCTTTCCTGGGACAACAGTATTAGATTCCGATGCACCATTGCTGGTTTACTGTATCCCTTGGACCTTCCAATGATGATGAAACACAGAAATTGCATCGATATTGTATACAAAAGGCAAAATGTCGACTTATTTACAAGAGGAGTAAGTCTTCTAACAGTTCGTGCTTTTAGCCTTCCCTGGGACAGCAGTATTGAATTCAGATGCACCATTGCAGGATTACTGTATCCCTTGGACCTTCAAATCAACGATGAAACACAGAAATTGCATCGATATTGAATACAAAAGGCAAAATTTCGTCTTATTTACAAGAGAAGTAGCTCTTCTAATAGTTTGTGCTTTGAAACTTTCCTGGGACAGCAGTATTAGATTCCGATGCACCATTGCAGGTTTACTGTATCTGTTGGACCTTCAAATCAAGGATGAAACACAGAAATTGCATCGATATTGAATACAAAAGGCAAAATGTCGGGTTATTTACAAGAGGAGTAACTCTTCTAGTAGTTCGTGTTTGAGCCTTTCCTGGGACAGCAGTATTAGATTCCGATGCACCATTGCAGGTTTACTGTATCCCTTGGACCTTCAAATCAACGATAAAACAGAGAAATTGCATCGATATTGAATATAAAAGGCAAAATGTCGACTTATTTACAAGAGGAGTAACTCTTCTAATAGCTCGTGCTTTGAGCCTTCCCTGGGACAGCAGTATTAAATTCAGATGCACCATTGCAGGATTACTGTATCCCTTGGGCCTTCAAATCAACGATGAAGCACAGAAATTGAATCGATATTGTATACAAAAGGCGAAACTTCGACATATTTACAAGTGGAGTAACCCTTCTAATAGAACGTGCTTTGAGACTTTATTGGGACTACAGTATTAGATTCCCTTGCACCATTGCAGGATTACTGTATCCCTTGGACCTACAAATCAACGATGAAACACAGAAATTGCATCGATAATGAATACAAATGGCAAAATGTCAACTTATTTACAAGAGGAGTAACTTTTCTAATAGTTCGTGCTTTGATCCTTTCCTGGGACAGCAGTATTAGATTCCGATGCACCATTACAGGTTTACTGTATCCCTTGGACCTTCAAATCAACGGTGAAACACAGAAATTGCATCGATATTGAATACAAAATGCAAAATGTCGATTTATTTATAAGTGGAGTAAGTCTTCTAATAGTTCGTGCTTTGAGCCTTTCCTGGGACTGCAGTATTAGATTCCGATGCACCATTGCAGATTTACTGTATCCCTTGGACCTTCAAATCAACGATGAAACACAGAAATTGCATCGATATTGAATACAAAATTCAAAATGTCGACTTATTTACAAGAGGAGTAACTCTTCTAATATTTCGTGCTTTGAGCCTTTCCTGGGACAGCAGTATCAGATTCCGATGCACCATTGCAGGTTTACTGTATCCCTTGGCCCTTCAAATCAACGATGAAACACAGAAATTGCATCGATTTTTAATACAAAAGGCAAAATTTCGACTTATTTATAAGAGGAGTAACTCTTCTAACAGTTCGTGCTTTGAGCTTTTACTGGGACAGCAGTATTAGATTCCGATGCACCATTGCAGGATTGCTGTATCCCTTGGACCTTCAAATCAACGATGAAACACAGAAATTGCATCGATATTGAATACAAAAGGCAAAATGTCAACTTATTTACAAGAGGAGTAATTTTTCTAATAGTTCGTGTTTGATCCTTTCCTGGGACAGCAGTATTAGATTCCGATACCTCATCGCAGGTTTACTGTATCCCTTGGACCTTCAAATCAACGATGAAACACAGAAATTGAATCGATATTGAATACAAGAGGCAAAATGTCGACTTATTTACAAGAGGAATAACTCTTCTAATAGTTCGTGCTTTGAGCCTTTCCTGGGACAGCAGTATTAATTCCGATGCACCATTGCGGGTTTACCGTATGCCTTGGACCTTCAAATCAACGATGAAACACAGAAATTGCATCGATATTGAATATAAAAGGCAAAATGTCGACTTATTTACAAGAGGAGTAACTCTTCTAATAGTTCCTGCTTTGAGCCTTCCCTGTGACATCAGTATTAAATTCAGATGCACCATTGCAGGATTACTGTATCCCTTGGGCCTTCAAATCAACGATGAAGCACAGAAATTGCATCGATATTGTATACAAAATGCAAAATGTCGACTTATTTACAAGAGGAGTAACCCTTCTAATAGAACGTGCTTTGAGCCTTTCCTGGGACAACAGTATTAGATTCCCTTGCACTATTGCAGGATTACTGTATCCCTTGGACCTTCAAATCAACGATGAAACACAGAAATTGCATCGATAATGAATATAAATGGCAAAATGTCAACTTATTTACAAGAGGAGTAACTTTTCTAATAGTTCGTGCCTTGTTCCTTTCCTGGGACAGCAGTATTAGATTCCGATGCACCATTGCAGGTTTACTGTATCCCTTGGACCTTCAAATCAACGATGAAACACAGAAATTGCATCGATATTGAATACAAAATTCAAAATGTCGATTTATTTATAAGAGGAGTAAGTCTTCTAATAGTTCGTGCTTTGAGCCTTTCCTGGGACTGCAGTATTAGATTCCGATGCACCATTGCAGGTTTACTGTATCCCTTGGACCTTCAAATCAACGATGAAACACAGAAATTGCATCGATATTGAACACAAAAGGCAAAATGTCGACTTATTTACAAGAGGTGTAACTCTTCTAATAGTTCGTGCTTTGAGCCTTTCCTGGGACAGCAGTATTAGATTCCGATGCACCATTGCAGGTTTACTGTATCCCTTGGCCCTTCAAATCAACGATGAAACACAGAAATTGCATCGTTTTTTAATACAAAAGGCAAAATGACGACTTATTTATAAGAGGAGTAACTCTTCTAACAGTTCGTGCTTTGAGCTTTTACTGGGACAGCAGTATTAGATTCCGATGCACCATTACAGGTTTACTGTATCTGTTGGACCTTCAAATCAAGGATGAAACACAGAAATTGCATCGATATTGAATACAAAAAGCAAAATGTCGGGTTATTTACAAGAGGAGTAACTCTTCTAATAGTTCGTGTTTGAGCCTTTCCTGGGACAGCAGTATTAGATTCCGATGCACCATTGCAGGTTTACTGTATCCCTTGGACCTTCAAATCAACGATGAAACACAGAAATTGCATCGATAATGAATACAAATAGCAAAATGTCAACTTATTTACAAGAGGAGTAACTTTTCTAATAGTTCGTGCTTTGATCCTTTCCTGGGACAGCAGTATTAGATTCCGATGCACCATTGCAGGTTTACTGTATCCCTTGGACCTTCAAATCAACGATGAAACACAGAAATTGCATCGATATTGAATACAAAATGCAAAATGTCGATTTATTTATAAGAGGAGTAAGTCTTCTAATAGTTCGTGCTTTGAGCCTTTCCTGGGACTGCAGTATTAGATTCCGATGCACCATTGCAGGTTTACTGTATCCCTTGGACCTTCAAATCAACGATGAAACACAGAAATTGCATCGATATTGAATACAAAAGGCAAAATGTCGACTTATTTACAAGAGGAGTAACTCTTCTAATAGTTCGTGCTTTGAGCCTTTCCTGGGACAGCAGTATCAGATTCCGATGCACCATTGCAGGTTTACTGTATCCCTTGGCCCTTCAAATCAACGATGAAACACAGAAATTGCATCGATTTTTAATACAAAAGGCAAAATCTCGACTTATTTATAAGAGGAGTAACTCTTCTAACAGTTCGTGCTTTGAGCTTTTACTGGGACAGCAGTATTAGATTCCGATGCACCATTGCAGGATTTCTGTATCCCTTGGACCTTCAAATCAACGATGAAACACAGAAATTGCATCGATATTGAATACAAAAGGCAAAATGTCAACTTATTTACAAGAGGAGTAATTTTTCTAATAGTTCGTGTTTGATCCTTTCCTGGGACAGCAGTATTAGATTCCGATGCCTCATCGCAGGTTTACTGTATCCCTTGGACTTTTCAAATCAACGATGAAACACAGAAATTGCATCGATATTGAATACAAGAGGCAAAATGTCGACTTATTTACAAGAGGAATAACTCTTCTAATAGTTCGTGCTTTGAGCCTTTCCTGGGACAGCAGTATTAATTCCGATGCACCATTGCAGGTTTACTGTATGCCTTGGACCTTCAAATCAACGATGAAACACAGAAATTGCATCTATATTGAATATAAAAGGCAAAATGTCGACTTATTTACAAGAGGAGTAACTCTTCTAATAGTTCCTGCTTTGAGCCTTCCCTGTGACAGCAGTGTTAAATTCAGATGCACCATTGCAGGATTACTGTATCCCTTGGGCCTTCAAATCAACGATAAAGCACAGAAATTGCATCGATATTGTATACAAAGGGCAAAAAGTCGACTTATTTACAAGAGGAGTAACCCTTCTAATAGAACGTGCTTTGTGCCTTTCCTGGGACAACAGTATTAGATTCCCTTGCACCATTGCAGGATTACTGTATCCCTTGGACCTTCAAATCAACGATGAAACACAGGAATTGCATCGATAATGAATACAAATGGCAAAATGTCAACTTATTTACAAGAGGAGTAACATTTCTAATAGTTCGTGCCTTGTTCCTTTCCTTGAACAGCAGTATTAGATTCCGATGCACCATTGCAGGTTTACTGTATCCCTTGGACCTTCAAATCAACGATGAAACACAGAAATTGCATCGATATAGAATACAAAATGCAAAATGTCGATTTATTAATAAGAGGAGTAAGTCTTCTAATAGTTCGTGCTTTGAGCATTTCCTGGGACTGCAGTATTAGATTCCGATGCACCATTTCAGGTTTACTGTATCCCTTGGACCTTCAAATCAACGATGAAACACAGAAATTGCATCGATATTGAATACAAAAGGCAAAATGTCGACTTATTTACGAGAGGAGTAACTCTTCTAATAGTTCGTGCTTTGAGCCTTTCCTGGGACAGCAGTATTAGATTCCGATGCACCATTGCAGGTTTACTGTATCCGTTGGCCCTTCAAATCAACGATGAAACACAGAAATTGCATCGTTTTTTAATACAAAAAGCAAAATCTCGACTTATTTATAAGAGGAGTTACTCTTCTAACAGTTCGTGCTTTGAGCTTTTACTGGGACAGCAGTATTAGATTCCGATGCACCATTGCAAGATTGCTGTATCCGTTGGACCTTCAAGTCAACGATGAAACACAGAAATTGCATCGATATTTAATACAAAAGGAAAAATGTCAACTTATTTACAAGAGGAGTAATTTTTCTAATAGTTCGTGCTTTGATCCTTTTCCTGGGACAGCAGTATTAGATTCCGATGCCTCATCGCAGGTTTACTGTATGCCTTGGACCTTCAAATCAACGATGAAACAGAGAAATTGCATCGATATTGAATACAAGAGGCAAAATGTCGACTTATTTACAAGAGGAATAACTCTTCTAATAGATCGTGCTTTGAGCCTTTCCTGGGACAGCAGTATTAATTCCGATGCACCATTGCAGGTTTACTGTATCCCTTGGACCTTCAAATCAACGATGAAACACAGAAATTGCATCGATATTGAATACAAAAGGCAAAATGTAGACTTATTTACAAGAGGAGTAACTCTTCTAATGGTTCGTGCTTTGAGCCTTTCCGGGGACAGCAGTATTAGATTCCGATGCACCAATGCAGGTTTACTGTATCCCTTGGACCTTCAAATCGACGATTAAACACACAAATTGAATCGATATTGAATGCAAAAGGCAAAATTTTGACTTATTTACAAGAGGAGTAACTCTTATAATAGTTCGTGATTTGAGCCTTTCCTGGGACAGCAGTATTAGATTCCGATGCACCATTGCAGGTTTACTGAATACCTTGGACCTTCAAATCAACGATGAAACACAGAAATTGCATCGATATTGAATGCAAAAGGCAAAATGTCGACATATTTACAAGAGGAATAACTCTTCTAATAGTTCGTGCTTTGAGCCTTTCCTGGGACAGCAGTATTAGATTCCGATGCACCATTGCCGGTTTACTGTATCTGTTGGACCTTCAAATTAAGGATGAAACACAGAAATTGCATCGATATTGAATACAAAACGCAAAATGTCGGGTTATTTACAAGAGGAGTAACTCTTGTACTAGTTCGTGTTTGAGCCTTTCCTGGGACAGCAGTATTAGATTCCGATGCACCATTGCAGGATTACTGTATCCCTTGGACCATCAAATCAACGATGAAACACAGAAATTGCATCGATATTGAATACAAAAGGCAAAATGTCGACTTATTTACAAGAGGTGTAACTCTTCTAATAGTTCGTGCTTTGAGCCTTTCCTGGGACAGGAGTATTAGATTCCGATGCACCATTGCAGGTTTACTGTATCCCTTGGCCCTTCAAATCAACGATGAAACACAGAAATTGCATCGTTTTTTAATACAAAAGGCAAAATGTCGACTTATTTATAAGAGGAGTAACTCTTCTAACAGTTCGTGCTTTGAGCTTTTACTGGGACAGCAGTATTACATTCCGATGCACCATTGCAGGTTTACTGTATCTGTTGGACTTTCAAATCAAGGATGAAACACAGAAATTGCATCGATATTGAATACAACAAGCAATATGTCGGGTTATTTACAAGAGGAGTAACTCTTCTAATAGTTCGTGTTTGAGCCTTTCCTGGGACAGCAGTATTAGATTCCGATGCAGCATTGCAGGTTTACTGTATCCCTTGGACCTTCAAATCAACGATGAAACACAGAAATTGCATCGATAATGAATACAAATGGCAAAATGTCAACTTATTTACAAGAGGAGTAACTTTTCTAATAGTTCGTGCTTTGATCCTTTCCTGGGACAGCAGTATTAGATTCCGATGCACCATTGCAGGTTTACTGTATCCCTTGGACCTTCATATCAACGATGAAACACAGAAATTGCATCGATATTGAATACAAAATGCAAAATGTCGATTTATTTATAAGAGGAGTAAGTCTTCTAATAGTTCGTGCTTTGAGCCTTTCCTGGGACTGCAGTATTAGATTCCGATGCACCATTGCAGGTTTACTGTATCCCTTGGACCTTCAAATCAACGATGAAACACAGAAATTGCATCGATATTGAATACAAAAGGCAAAATGTCGACTTATTTACAAGAGGAGTAACTCTTCTAATAGTTCGTGCTTTGAGCCTTTCCTGGGACAGCAGTATCAGATTCCGATGCACCATTGCAGGTTTACTGTATCCCTTGGCCCTTCAAATCAACGATGAAACACAGAAATTGCATAGATTTTTAATACAAAAGGCAAAATCTCGACTTATTTATAAGAGGAGTAACTCTTCTAACAGTTCGTGCTTTGAGCTTTTACTGGGACAGCAGTATTAGATTCCGATGCACCATTGCAGGATTGCTGTATCCCTTGGACCTTCAAATCAACGATGAAACACAGAAATTGCATCGATATTGAATACAAAAGGCAAAATGTCAACTTATTTACAAGAGGAGTAATTTTTCAAATAGTTCGTGTTTGATCCTTTCCTGGGACAGCAGTATTAGATTCCGATGCCTCATCGCAGGTTTAGTGTATCCCTTGGACCTTCAAATCAACGATGAAACACAGAAATTGCATCGATATAGAATACAAGAGGCAAAATGTCGACTTATTTACAAGAGGAATAACTCTTCTAATAGTTCGTGCTTTGAGCCTTTCCTGGGACAGCAGTATTAATTCCGATGCACCATTGCAGGTTTACTGTATGCCTTGGACCTTCCAATCAACGATGAAACACAGAAATTGCATCTATATTGAATATAAAAGGCAAAATGTCGACTTATTTACAAGTGGAGTAACTCTTCTAATAGTTCCTGCTTTGAGCCTTCCCTGGGACAGCAGTATTAAATTCAGATGCACCATTGCACGATTACTGTATCCCTTGGGCTTTCAAATCAACGATGAAGCACAGAAAGTGCATCGATATTGTATACAAAAGGCAAAATGTCGACTTATTTACAAGAGGAGTAACCCTTCTAATAGAACGTGCTTTGAGCCTTTCCTGGGACAACAGTATTAGATTCCCTTGCACCATTGCAGGATTACTGTATCCCTTGGACCTTCAAATCAACGATGAAACACAGAAATTGCATCGATAATGAATACAAATGGCAAAATGTCAACTTATTTACAAGAGGAGTAACTTTTCTAATAGTTCGTGCCTTGTTCCTTTCCTGGGACAGCAGTATTAGATTCCGATGCACCATTGCAGGTTTACTGTATCCCTTGGACCTTCAAATCAACGATGAAACACAGAAATTGCATCGATATTGAATACAAAATGCAAAATGTCGATTTATTTATAAGAGGAGTAAGTCTTCTAATAGTTCGTGCTTTGAGCATTTCCTGGGACTGCAGTATTAGATTCCGATGCACCATTGCAGGTTTACTGTATCCCTTGGACCTTCAAATCAACGATGAAACACAGAAATTGCATCGATATTGAATACAAAAGGCAAAATGTCGACTTATTTACAAGAGGAGTAACTCTTCTAATAGTTCGTGCTTTGAGCCTCTCCTGGGACAGCAGTATTAGATTCCGATGCACCATTGCAGGTTTACTGTATCCGTTGGCCCTCCAAATCAACGATGAAACACAGAAATTGCATCGTTTTTTAATACAAAAGGCAAAATCTCGATTTATTTATAAGAGGAGTAACTCTTCTAACAGTTCGTGCTTTGAGCTTTTACTGGGACAGCAGTATTAGATTCCGATGCACCATTGCAAGATTGCTGTATCCCTTGGACCTTCAAGTCAACGATGAAACACAGAAATTGCATCGATATTGAATACAAAAGGAAAAATGTCAACTTATTTACAAGAGGAGTAATTTTTCTAATAGTTCGTGCTTTGATCCTTTTCCTGGGACAGCAGTATTAGATTCCGATGCCTCATCGCAGGTTTACTGTATGCCTTGGACCTTCAAATCAACGATGAAACAGAGAAATTGCATCGATATTGAATACAAGAGGCAAAATGTCGACTTATTTACAAGAGGAGTAACTCTTCTAATAGTTCGTGATTTGAGCCTTTCCTGGGACAGCAGTATTAGATTCCGATGCACCATTGCAGGGTTACTGAATACCTTGGACCTTCAAATCAACGATGAAACACAGAAATTGCATCGATATTGAATGCAAAAGGCAAAATGTCGACTTATTTGCAAGAGGAATAACTCTTCTAATAGTTCGTGCTTTGAGCCTTTCCTGGGACAGCAGTATTAGATTCCGATGCACCATTGCCGGTTTACTGTATCTGTTGGACCTTCAAATCAAGGATGAAACACAGAAATTGCATCGATATTGAATACAAAACGCAAAATGTCGGGTTATTTACAAGAGGAGTAACTCTTCTACTAGTTCGTGTTTGAGCCTTTCCTGGGACAGCAGTATTAGATTCCGATGTACCATTGCAGGATTACTGTATCCCTTGGACCTTCAAATCAACGATGAAACACAGAAATTGCATCGATATTGAATACAAAAGGCAAAATGTCGACTTATTTACAAGAGGAGTAACTCTTCTAATAGTTCGTGTTTTGAGGCTTCCCTGGGACAGCAGTATTGGATTCAGATGCACCATTGCAGGATTACTGTATCCCTTGGGCCTTCAAATCAACGATGAAGCACAGAAATTGCATCGATATTGTATACAAAAGGAAATTTCGACTTATTTACAAGAGGAGTAACTCTTCTAATAGAACGTGCTTTGAGCCTTTTTTTGGGACAGCAGTATTAGATTCCCATGCACCATTGCAGGATTACTGTATCCCTTGCGCCTTCAAAACTACGATGAAACACAGAAATTGCATCGATATTGAATACAAAAGGCAAAATGTCGACTTATTTACAAGAGGAGTAACTCTTCTAGTAGTTCGTGCTTTGAGCCTTTCCTGGGACAGCAATATTATATTCCGATGCACCATTGCAGGTTTACTGTATCCCTTGGCCCTTCAAATCAACGATGAAACACAGAAAATGCATCGATATTGAATACAAATGCAAAATGTCGACTTATTTATAAGAGTAGTAACTCTTCTAATAGTTCGTGCTTTGAGCCTTTCCTGGGACAGCAGTACTAGATACCGATGCACCATAGCAGGTTTACTGTATCCCTTGGACCTTGAAATGATGATGAAACACATATATTGCATCGATATTGAATACAAAAGGCAAATGTCGACTTATTTACAAGAGGAGTAACTCTTCAAATATTTAGTGCTTTGAGCCTTTCCTGGGACAGAAGTATTAGATTCCGATGCACCATTGCAGGTTTACTGTATCCCTTGGACATTCAAATCAACGATGAAACACAGAAATTGCATCGATATTGAATACAAAATGCAAAATGTCGATTTATTTATAAGAGGAGTAAGTCTTCTAATAGTTCGTGCTTTAAGCCTTTCCTGGGACTGCAGTATTAGATTCCGATGCACCATTGCAGGTTTACTGTATCCCTTGGACCTTCAAATCAACGATAAAACACAGAAATTGTACCGATATTGAATACAAAAGGCAAAATGTCGACTTATTTACAAGAGGAGGAACTCTTCTAATAATTCGTCCTTTCAGCCTTTCCTGGGACAGCAGTATTAGATTCCGATGCGCCATTGCAGGTTTACTGTATCCCTTTGCCCTTCAAATCAACGATGAAACACAGAAATTGCATCGATATTGAATACAAAAGGCAAAATGTCGACTTATTTATAAGAGGAGTAACTCTTCTAATAGTTCGTGCTTTGAGCTTTTCCTGGGACAGCAGTATTAGATTCCGATGCACCATTGCAGGTTTACTGTATCCCTTGGACCTTAAAATCAACGATGAAACACAGAAATTGCATCGATATTGAATACAAAAGGCAAAATGTCGACTTATTTACAAGAGGAGTAACTCTTCAAATATTTAGTTCTTTGAGCCTTTCCTGGGACTGCAGTATTAGATTCCGATGCACCATTGCAGGTTTACTGTATCCCTTGGACCTTCAAATGATGATGAAACACAGAAATTGCATCGATATTGTATACAAAAGGCAAAATGTCGACTTATTTACAAGAGGAGTAAGTCTTCTAACAGTTCGTGCTTTGAGCCTTCCCTGGGACAGCAGTACTAGATTCCGATGCACCATTGCATGTTTACTGTATCCCTTGCACCTTCAAATCAAAGTTGAAACACAGAAATTGCATCGGTATTAAATACAAAAGGCAAAATGTCGACTTATTTACAAGAGGAATAACTCTTGTAATAGTTCGAGTTTTGAGGCTTTCCTGGGATAGCAGCATTAGATTCCGATGCACCATTGTAGGTTTACTGTATCCCTTGGACCTTCAAATCATGATGAAACACAGAAATTGAATCGATATTGTATACAAAAGGCAAAATGTCGACTTATTTACAAGAAGAGTAAGTCTTCTAACAGTTCGTGCTTTGAGCCTTCCCTGGGACAGCAGTATTAGATTCAGATGCACCATTGCAGGATTACTGTATCCCTTGGACTTTCAAATCAACGATGAAGCACAGAAATTGCATCGATATTGAATACAAAAGGCAAAATTTCGTCTTATTTACAAGCGGAGTAACTCTTCTAATAGTTCGTGATTTGAGCCTTTCCTGGGACAGCAGTATTAGATTCCGATGGACCATTGCAGGATTACTGCATCCCTTTGACCTTCAAATCAACGATGAAGCACAGATAGTGCATCGATATTGAATACAAAATGCAAAATGTTGACCTATTTACAAGAGGAGTAACTCTTCTATTAGTTCGTGCTTTGAGCCTTTCCTGGGACAGCAGTATTAGATTCCGATGCACCACTTCAGGTTTACTGTATCCCTTGGACCTTCAAAGCTACGATGAAACACAGAAATTGCATCGATATTGAATACAAAAGGCAAAATGTCGACTTATTTACAAGAGGAGTAACTCTTCTAATAGTTCGTGTTTGAGCCTTTCCTGGGACAGCAGTACTAGATTCCGATGCACCATTTCAGGTTTACTGTATCCCTAGGACCTTCAAATCAACGATGAAACACAGAAATTGCTTCGATATTGAATACAAAAGGCAAATTGTTGACTTATATATAAGAGCAGTAACTCTTTTAATAGTTCGTGCTTTGAGCCTCTCCTGGGACAGCAGTATTAATTCCGATGCACCATTGCAGGTTTACTGTATCCCTTGGACCTTCAAATAAACGATGAAACACATATATTGCATCGATATTGAATACAAAAGGCGAATATCGACTTATTTACAAGAGGAGTAACTCTTCAAATATTTAGTGCTTTGAGCCTTTCCTGGGACAGCAGTATTAGATTCCGATGCACCATTGCAGGTTTACTGTATCCCTTGGACATTCAAATCAACGATGAAACACAGAAATTGCATCGATATTGAATACAAAATGCAAAATGTCGATTTATTTATAAGAGGAGTAAGTCTTCTAATAGTTCGTGCTTTAAGCCTTTCCTGGGACTGCAGTATTAGATTCCGATGCACCATTGCAGGTTTACTGTATCCCTTGGACCTTCAAATCAACGATAAAACACAGAAATTGTATCGATATTGAATACAAAAGGCAAAATGTCGACATATTTACAAGAGGAGGAACTCTTCTAATAGTTCGTGCTTTCAGCCTTTCCTGGGACAGCAGTATTAGATTCCGATGCACCATTGCAGGTTTACTGTATCCCTTTGCCCTTCAAATCAACGATGAAACACAGAAATTGCATCGATATTGAATACAAAAGGCAAAATGTCGACTTATTTATAAGATGAGTAACTCTTCTAATAGTTCGTGCTTTGAACTTTTCCTGGGACAGCAGTATTAGATTCCGATGCACCATTGCAGGTTTACTGTATCCCTTGGACCTTAAAATCAACGATGAAACACAGAAATTGCATCGATATTGAATACAAAAGTCAAAATGTCGACTTATTTACAAGAGGAGTAACTCTTCAAATGTTTAGTGCTTTGAGCCTTTCCTGGAACTGCAGTATTAGATTCCGATGCACCATTGCAGGTTTACTGTTTCCCTTGGACCTTCAACTCAACGATGAAACACAGAAATTGCATCGATATTGAATAAAAAAGCAAAATGTCGACTTATTTATAAGAGGAGTAACTCTTCTAATAGTTCGTGCTTTTAGCCTTTCCTGGGACTTCAGTACTAGATTCCGATGCACCATTTCAGGTTTACTGTATCCCTAGGACCTTCAAATCAACGATGAAACACAGAAATTGCATCGATATTGAATACAAAAGGCAAAATGTCGACTTATATATAAGAGCAGTAACTCTTTTAATAGTTCGTGCTTTGAGCCTCTCCTGGGACAGCAGTATTAATTCCGATGCACCATTGCAGGTTTACTGAATCCCTTGGAGCTTCAAATCAACGATGAAACACAGAAATCGCATCGATATTGAGTACAAAAGGCAAAATGTCGACTTATTTACAAGAGTAGTAATTCTTCTAATAGTTCGTGCTTTGAGCCTTTCCTGGGACAGCAGTATTAGATTCCGATGCACCATTGCAGGTTTACTGTATCCCTTGGACCTTCAAATGATGATGAAACACAGAAATTGCATCGATATTGAATACAAAAGGCAAAATGTCGACTTATATATAAGAGCAGTAACTCTTTTAATAGTTCGTGCTTTGAGCCTCTCCTGGGACAGCAGTATTAATTCCGATGCACCATTGCAGGTTTACTGTATCCCTTGGACCTTCAAATAAACGATGAAACACATATATTGCATCAATATTGAATACAAAAGGCAAATGTCGACTTATTTACAAGAGGAGTAACTCTACAAATATTTAGTGCTTTGAGCCTTTCCTGGGACAGCAGTATTAGATTCCGATGCACCATTGCAGGTTTACTGTATCCCTTGGACATTCAAATCAACGATGAAACACAGAAATTGCACCGATATTGAATACAAAATGCAAAATGTCGATTTATTTATAAGAGGAGTAAGTCTTCTAATAGTTCGTGCTTTAAGCCTTTCCTGGGACTGCAGTATTAGATTCCGATGCACCATTGCAAGTTTACTGTATCCCTTGGACCTTCAAATCAACGATAAAACACAGAAATTGTATCGATATTGAATACAAAAGGCAAAATGTCGACTTATTTACAAGAGGAGGAACTCTTCTAATAGTTCGTGCTTTCAGCCTTTCCTGGGACAGCAGTATTAGATTCAGAAGCACCATTGCAGGATTACTGTATCCCTTGGACCTTCAAATCAACGATGAAGCACAGAAATTGCATCGATATTGAATACAAAAGGCAAAATTTCGTCTTATTTACAAGAGAAGTAACTCTTCTAATAGTTTGTGCTCTGAGCCTTTCCTGGGACAGCAGTATTAGAATCCGATGCACCATTGCAGGATTACTGTATCCCTTTGACATTCAAATCAACGATGAAACACAGATAGTGCATCGATATTGAATACAAAATGCAAAATGTCGACCTATTTACAAGAGGAGTAACTCTTCTAATAGTGCGTGCATTGAGCCTTCGTTGGACAGCAGTACTAGATTCCGATGCACCACTTCAGGTTTACTGTGTCTTTAGGACCTTCAAATCAACGATGAAACACAGAAATTTTATCGATATTGAATACAAAAGGCAGAATGTCGACTTATATATAAGAGCAGTCACTCTTTTAATAGTACGTGCTTTGAGCCTCTCCTGGCACTGCAGTATTAGATTCCGATGCACCATTGCATGTTTACTGTATCCCTTGCACCTTCAAATCAAAGTTGAAACACAGAAATTGCATCGATATTGAATACAAAAGGCAAAATGTCGACTTATTTACAAGAGGAATAACTCTTGTAATAGTTCGAGCTTTGAGGCTTTCCTGGGATAGCAGCATTAAGTTCCGATGCACCATTGTAGGTTTACTGTGTCCCTTGGACCTTCAAATCATGATGAAACACAGAAATTGAATCGATATTGTATACAAAAGGCAAAATGTCGACTTATTTACAAGAAGAGTAAGTCTTCTAACAGTTCGTGCTTTGAGCCTTCCCTGGGACAGCAGTATTAGATTCAGATGCACCATTGCAGGATTACTGTATCCCTTGGACCTTCAAATCAACGATGAAGCACAGAAATGGCATCGATATTGAATACAAAAGGCAAAATTTCGTCTTATTTACAAGCGGAGTAACTCTTCTAATAGTTCGTGATTTGAGCCTTCCCTGGGACAGCAGTATTAGATTCCGATGCACCATTGCAGGATTACTGCATCCCTTTGACCTTCAAATCAACGATGAAGCACAGATAGTGCATCGATATTGAATACAAAATGCAAAATGTCGACCTATTTACAAGAGGAGTAACTCTTCTATTAGTTCGTGCTTTGAGCCTTTCCTGGGACAGCAGTATTAGATTCCGATGCACCACTTCAGGTTTACTGTATCCCTTGGACCTTCAAAGCAACGATGAAACACAGAAATTGCATCGATATTGAATACAAAATTAAAATGTAGACTTATTTACAAGAGGAGTAACTCTTCTAATAGTTCGTGATTTGAGCCTTTCCTGGGACAGCAGTATTAGATTCCGATGCAACATTGCAGGTTTACTGTATCCCTTGGACCTTCAAATCAACGATGAAACACAGAAATTGCATCGATATTGAATACAAAAGGGCAAAATGTCGACTTATTTACAAGAGGGGTAACTCTTCTAATAGTTCGTGTTTTGAGGCTTCCCTGGGACAGCAGTATTGGATTCAGATGCACCATTGCAGGATTACTGTATCCCTTGGGCCTTCAAATCAACAATGAAGCACAGAAATTGCATTGATAATGTATACAAAAGGAAATTTCGACTTATTTACAAGAGGAGTAACTCTTCTAATAGAACGTGCTTTGAGCCTTTTTTTGGGACAGCAGTATTAGATTCCCATGCACCATTGCAGGATTACTGTATCCCTTGCGCCTTCAAATCTACGATGAAACACAGAAATTGCATCGATATTGAATACAAAAGGCAAAATGTCGACTTTTTTACAAGAGGAGTAACTCTTCTAATAGTTCCTGCTTTGAGCCTTTCCTGGGACAGGAGTACTAGATACCGATGCACCATTGCAGGTTTACTGTATCCCTTGGACCTTCAAATCAACGATGAAACACAGAAATTGCATCGATATTGAATACAAAAGGCAAAATGTCGTCTTATTTATAAGAGGAGTAACTCTTCTAATAGTTCGTGTTTTGAGCCTTTCCTGGGACAGCAGTATTAGATTCCGATGCACCATTGCAGGTTTACTGTATCCCTTGGACCTTCAAATAAACGATGAAACACATATATTGCATCGATATTGAATACAAAAGGCAAATGTCGACTTATTTACAAGAGGAGTAACTCTTCAAATATTTAGTGCTTTGAGCCTTTCCTGGGACAGCAGTATTAGATTCCGATGCACCATTGCAGGTTTACTGTATCCCTCGGACATTCAAATCAACGATGAAACACAGAAATTGCATCGATATTGAATACAAAATGCAAAATGTCGATTTATTTATAAGAGGAGTAAGTCTTCTAATAGTTCGTGCTTTAAGCCTTTCCTGGGACTGCAGTATTAGATTCCGATGCACCATTGCAGGTTTACTGTATCCCTTGGACCTTCAAATCAACGATAAAACACAGAAATTGCATCGATATTGAATACAAAAGGCAAAATGTCGACTTATTTACAAGAGGAGGAACTCTTCTAATAGTTCGTGCTTTCAGCCTTTCCTGGGACAGCAGTATTAGATTCCGATGCACCATTGCAGGTTTACTGTATCCCTTTGCCCTTCAAATCAACGATGAAACACAGAAATTGCATCGATATTGAATACAAAAGGCAAAATGTCGATTTATTTATAAGAGGAGTAACTCTTCTAATAGTTCGTGCTTTGAGCTTTTCCTGGGACAGCAGTATTAGATTCAGATGCACCATTGCAGGATTACTGTATCCCTTGGACCTTCAAATCAACGATGAAGCACAGAAATTGCATCGATATTGAATACAAGAGGCAAAATGTCGACTTATTTACAAGAGAAGTAACTCTTCTAATAGTTTGTGCATTGAGCCTTTCCTGGGACAGCAGTATTAGATTCCGATGCACCATTGCAGGTTTACTGAATACCTTGGACCTTCAAATCAACGATGAAACACAGAAATTGCATCGATATTGAATACAAAATTAAAATGTAGACTTATTTACTAGAGGAGTAACTCTTCTAATAGTTCGTGCTTTGAGCCTTTCCTGGGACAGCAGTATTAGTACCCGATGCACTATTGCAGCTTTACTGTATCCCTTGGACCTTCTAATCAACGATGAAACAAAGAAATTGCATCGATATTGAATACAAAATGCGAAATGTTGACTTATTTACAACAGGAGTAACTCTTCTAATAGTTCGTTTTTTGAGCCTTTCCTGGGACAGCAGTATTAGATTCCGATGCAACATTGCCGGTTTACTGTATCTGTTGGACCTTCAAATCAAGGATGAAACACAGAAATTGCATCGATATTGAATACAAAACGCAAAATGTCGGGTTATTTACGAGAGGAGTAACTCTTCTAATAGTTCGTGTTTGAGCCTTTCCTGGGACAGCAGTATTAGATTCCGATGCACCATTGCAGGTTTACTGTATCCCTTGGACCTTCAAATCAAGGATGAAACACAGAAATTGCATCGATATTGAATACAAAAGGCAAAATGTCGACTTATTTACAAGAGGAGTAACTCTTCTAATAGTTCGTGTTGTGAGGCTTCCCTGGGACAGCAGTATTGGATTCAGATGCACCATTGCAGGATTACTGTATCCCTTGGGCCTTCAAATCAACGATGAAGCACAGAAATTGCATCGATAATGTATACAAAAGGAAATTACGACTTATTTACAAGAGGAGTAACTCTTCTAATAGAACGTGCTTTGAGCCTTTTTTTGGGACAGCAGTATTAGATTCCCATGCACCATTGCAGGATTACTGTATCCCTTGCGCCTTCAAATCAACGATGAAACACAGAAATTGCATCGATATTGAATACAAAAGGCAAAATGTCGACTTATTTACAAGAGGAGTAACTCTTCTAATAGTTCGTGCTTTGAGCCTTTCCTGGGACAGCAGTACTAGATACCGTTGCACCATTGCAGGTTTACTGTATCCCTTGGACCTTCAAATCAACGATGAAACACAGAAATTGCATCGATATTGAATACAAAAGGCAAAATGTCGTCTTATTTATAAGAGGAGTAACTCTTCTAATAGTTCGTGCTTTGAGCCTTTCCTGGGACAGCAGTATTAGATTCCGATGCACCATTGCAGGTTTACTGTATCCCTTGGACCTTCAAATAAACGATGAAACACATATATTGCATCGATATTGAATACAAAAGGCAAATGTCGACTTATTTACAAGAGGAGTAACTCTTCAAATATTTAGTGCTTTGAGCCTTTCCTGGGACAGCAGTATTAGATTCCGATGCACCATTGCAGGTTTACTGTATCCCTTGGACATTCAAATCAACGATGAAACACAGAAATTGCATCGATATTGAATACAAAATGCAAAATGTCGATTTATTTATAAGAGGAGTAACTCTTCTAATAGTTCGTGCTTTAAGCCTTTCCTGGGACTGCAGTATTAGCTTCCGATGCACCATTGCAGGTTTACTGTATCCCTTGGACCTTCAAATCAACGATAAAACACAGAAATTGCATCGATATTGAATACAAAAGGCAAAATGTCGACTTATTTACAAGAGGAGGAACTCTTCTAATAGTTCGTGCTTTCAGCCTTTCCTGGGACAGCAGTATTAGATTCCGATGCACCATTGCAGGTTTACTGTATCCCTTTGCCCTTCAAATCAACGATGAATCACAGAAATTGCATCGATATTGAATACAAAAGGCAAAATGTCGATTTATTTATAAGAGGAGTAACTCTTCTAATAGTTCGTGCTTTGAGCTTTTCCTGGGACAGCAGTATTAGATTCCGATGCACCATTGCAGGTTTACTGTATCCCTTGGACCTTCAAATCAACGATGAAACACAGAAATTGCATCGATATTGAATACAAAAGGCAAAATGTAGACTTATTTACAAGAGTAGTAACTCTTCTAATAGTTCGTGCTTTGAGCCTTTCCTGGGTAAGCAGTATTAGATTCCGATGCACCATTGCAGGTTTACTGTATCCCTTGGACCTTCAAATGATGATGAAACACAGAAATTGCATCGATATTGTATACAAAAGGCAAAATGTCGACTTAATTACAAGAGGAGTAAGTCTTCTAACAGTTCGTGCTTTGAGCCTTCCCTGGGACAGCAGTATTAGATTCAGATGCACCATTGCAGAATTACTGTATCCCTTGGACCTTCAAATCAACGATGAAGCACAGAAATTGCATCGATATTGAATACAAAAAGCAAAATTTCGTCTTATTTACAAGAGAAGTAACTCTTCTGATAGTTTGTGCTTTGAGCCTTTCCTGGGACAGCAGTATTAGATTCCGATGCACCATTGCAGGATTACTGTATCCCTTTGACATTCATATCAACGATGAAACACAAATAGTGCATCGATATTGAATACAAAATGCCAAATGTCGACCTATTTACAAGATGAGTAACTCTTCTAATAGTTCGTGCTTTGAGCCTTCGTGGGACAGCAGTACTAGATTCCGATGCACCATTTTCGGTTTACTGTATCCCTTGGACCTTCAAATCAACGATGAAACACAGAAATTTTATCGATATTGAATACAAAAGGCAAAACGTCGACTTATATATAAGAGCAGTAACTCTTTTAATAGTACGTGCTTTGAGCCTCTCCTGGGACTGCAGTATTAGATTCCGATGCACCATTGCATGTTTACTGTATCCCTTGCACCTTCAAATCAAAGTTGAAACACTGAAATTGCATCGATATTGAATACAAAAGGCAAA
The DNA here is from genome assembly GCF_023864275.1 of Schistocerca cancellata. NCBI lineage: Eukaryota > Metazoa > Arthropoda > Insecta > Orthoptera > Acrididae > Schistocerca > Schistocerca cancellata. The sequence goes on from NC_064627.1 coordinate 91,562,558, forward strand.
ATGTCGACTTATTTACAAGAGGAATAACTCTTCTAATAGTTCGAGCTTTGAGACTTTCCTGGGATAGCAGTATTAGATTCCGATGCACCATTGTAGGTTTACTGTATCCCTTTGACTTTCAAATCATGATGAAACACAGAAATTGAATCGATATTGTATACAAAAGGCAAAATGTCGACTTATTTACAAGAAGAGTAAGTCTTCTAACAGTTCGTGCTTTGAGCCTTCCCTGGGACAGCAGTATTACATTCAGATGCACCATTGCAGGATTACTGTATCCCTTGGACCTTCAAATCAACGATGAAGCACAGAAATTGCATCGATATTGATTACAAAAGGCAAAATTTCGTCTTAATTACAAGAGGAGTAACTCTTCTAATAGTTCGTGCTTTGAGCCTTTCCTGGGACAGCAGTATTAGATTCCGCTGCACCATTGCAGGTTTACTGTATCCCTTGGACCTTCAAATGATGGTGAAACACAGAAATTGCATCGATATTGTATACAAAAGGCAAAATGTCGACTTATTTACAAGAGGAGTAAGTCTTCTAACAGTTCGTGCTTTGAGCCTTCCCTGGGACAGCAGTATTAGATTCAGATGCACCATTGCAGGATTACTGTATCCCTTGGACCTTCAAATCAACGATGAAGCACAGAAATTGCATCGATATTGAATACAAAAGGCAAAATTTCGTCTTATTTACAAGAGAAGTAACTCTTCTAATAGTTTGTGCTTTGAGCCTTTCCTGGGACAGCAGTATTAGATTCCGATGCACCATTGCAGGATTACTGTATCCCTTTGACATTCAAATCAACGATGAAACACAGATGGTGCATCGATATTGAATACAAAATGCAAAATGTCGACCTATTTACAAGAGGAGTAACTCTTCTAATAGATCGTGCTTTGAGCCTTCGTGGGACAGCAGTACTAGATTCCGATGCACCATTTTCGGTTTACTGTATCCCTTGGACCTTCAAATCAACGATGAAACACAGAAATTTTAACGATATTGAATACAAAAGGCAAAACGTCGACTTATATATAAGAGCAGTAACTCTTTTAATAGTACGTGCTTTGAGCCTCTCCTGGGACTGCAGTATTAGATTCCGATGCACCATTGCATGTTTACTGTATCCCTTGCACCTTCAAATCAAAGTTGAAACACTGAAATTGCATCGATATTGAATACAAAAGGCAAAATGTCGACTTATTTACAAGAGGAATAACTCTTCTAATAGTTCGAGCTTTGAGACTTTCCTGGGATAGCAGTATTAGATTCCGATGCACCATTGTAGGTTTACTGTATCCCTTTGACTTTCAAATCATGATGAAACACAGAAATTGAATCGATATTGTATACAAAAGGCAAAATGTCGACTTATTTACAAGAAGAGTAAGTCTTCTAACAGTTCGTGCTTTGAGCCTTCCCTGGGACAGCAGTATTAGATTCAGATGCACCATTGCAGGATTACTGTATCCCTTGGACCTTCAAATCAACGATGAAGCACAGAAATTGCATCGATATTGATTACAAAAGGCAAAATTTCGTCTTAATTACAAGAGGAGTAACTCTTCTAATAGTTCGTGCTTTGAGCCTTTCCTGGGACAGCAGTATTAGATTCCGCTGCACCATTGCAGGTTTACTGTATCCCTTGGACCTTCAAATGATGATGAAACACAGAAATTGCATCGATATTGTATACAAAAGGCAAAATGTCGACTTATTTACAAGAGGAGTAACTCTTCAAATATTTAGTGCTTTGAGCCTTTCCTGGGACAGCAGTATTAGATTCCGATGCACCATTGCAGGTTTACTGTATCCCTTGGACATTCAAATCAACGATGAAACACAGAAATTGCATCGATATTGAATACAAAATGCAAAATGTCGATTTATTTATAAGAGGAGTAAGTCTTCTAATAGTTCGTGCTTTAAGCCTTTCCTGGGACTGCAGTATTAGATTCCGATGCACCATTGCAGGTTTACTGTATCCCTTGGACCTTCAAATCAACGATAAAACACAGAAATTGTATCGATATTGAATACAAAAGGCAAAATGTCGACTTATTTACAAGAGGAGGAACTCTTCTAATAGTTCGTGCTTTCAGCCTTTCCTGGGACAGCAGTATTAGATTCAGATGCACCATTGCAGGATTACTGTATCCCTTGGACCTTCAAATCAACGATGAAGCACAGAAATTGCATCGATATTGAATACAAAAGGCAAAATTTCGTCTTATTTACAAGAGAAGTAACTCTTCTAATAGTTTGTGCTCTGAGCCTTTCCTGGGACAGCAGTATTAGAATCCGATGCACCATTGCAGGATTACTGTATCCCTTTGACATTCAAATCAACGATGAAACACAGATAGTGCATCGATATTGAATACAAAATGCAAAATGTCGACCTATTTACAAGAGGAGTAACTCTTCTAATAGTTCGTGCATTGAGCCTTCGTGGGACAGCAGTACTAGATTCCGATGCACCACTTCAGGTTTACTGTATCTTTAGGACCTTCAAATCAACGATGAAACACAGAAATTTTATCGATATTGAATACAAAAGGCAGAATGTCGACTTATATATAAGAGCAGTCACTCTTTTAATAGTACGTCCTTTGAGCCTCTCCTGGCACTGCAGTATTAGATGCCGATGCACCATTGCATGTTTACTGTATCCCTTGCACCTTCAAATCAAAGTTGAAACACAGAAATTGCATCGATATTGAATACAAAAGGCAAAATGTCGACTTATTTACAAGAGGAATAACTCTTGTAATAGTTCGAGCTTTGAGGCTTTCCTGGGATAGCAGCATTAAGTTCCGATGCACCATTGTAGGTTTACTGTGTCCCTTGGACCTTCAAATCATGATGAAACACAGAAATTGAATCGATATTGTATACAAAAGGCAAAATGTCGACTTATTTACAAGAAGAGTAAGTCTTCTAACAGTTCGTGCTTTGAGCCTTCCCTGGGACAGCAGTATTAGATTCAGATGCACCATTGCAGGATTACTGTATCCCTTGGACCTTCAAATCAACGATGAAGCACAGAAATGGCATCGATATTGAATACAAAAGGCAAAATTTCGTCTTATTTACAAGTGGAGTAACTCTTCTAATAGTTCGTGATTTGAGCCTTTCCTGGGACAGCAGTATTAGATTCCGAAGCACCATTGCAGGATTACTGCATCCCTTTGACCTTCAAATCAACGATGAAGCACAGATAGTGCATCGATATTGAATACAAAATGCAAAATGTCGACCTATTTACAAGAGGAGTAACTCTTCTATTAGTTCGTGCTTTGAGCCTTTCCTGGGACAGCAGTATTAGATTCCGATGCACCACTTCAGGTTTACTGTATCCCTTGGACCTTCAAAGCAACGATGAAACACAGAAATTGCATCGATATTGAATACAAAATTAAAATGTAGACTTATTTACAAGAGGAGTAACTCTTCTAATAGTTCGTGCTTTGAGCCTTTCCTGGGACAGCAGTATTAGATTCCGATGCAACATTGCAGGTTTACTGTATCCCTTGGACCTTCAAATCAACGATGAAACACAGAAATTGCATCGATATTGAATACAAAAGGCAAAATGTCGACTTATTTACAAGAGGGGTAACTCTTCTAATAGTTCGTGTTTTGAGGCTTCCTTGGGACAGCAGTATTGGATTCAGATGCACCATTGCAGGATTACTGTATCCCTTGGGCCTTCAAATCAACAATGAAGCACAGAAATTGCATTGATAATGTATACAAAAGGAAATTTCGACTTATTTACAAGAGGAGTAACTGTTCTAATAGAACGTGCTTTGAGCCTTCCTGGGACAGCAGTACTAGATTCCGATGAACCACTTCAGGTTTACTGTATCTTTAGGATCTTCAAATCAACGATGAAACACAGAAATTTAATCGATATTGAATACAAAAGGCAAAATGTCGACTTATATATAAGAGCAGTAACTCTTTTAATAGTACGTGCTTTGAGCCTCTCCTGGGACTGCAGTATTAGATTCCGATGCACCAGTGCATGTTTACTGTATCCCTTGCACCTTCAAATCAAAGTTGAAACACAGAAATTGCATCGATATTGAATACAAAATGCAAAATGTCGGCTTATTAACAGGAGGAGTAACTCTTCTAATAGTTCGTGTTTGAGCCTTTCCTGGGACAGCAGTATTAGATTCCGATGCACCATTGCAGGAATGCTGTATCCCTTGGACCTTCAAATCAACGATGAAACACAGAAATTGCATCGATATTGAATACAAAAGGCAAAATGTCAACTTATTTACAAGATTAGTAATTTTTCTAATAGTTCGTGCTTTGATCCTTTCCTGGGACAGCAGTATTAGATTCCGATGCACCATCGAAGGTTTACTGTATCCCATGGACCTTCAAATCAACGATGAAACACAGAAATTGCATCGATATTGAATACAAGAGGCAAAATGTCGACTTATTTACAAGAGGAATAACTCTTCTAATAGTTCGTGCTTTGAGCTTTTCCTGGGACAGCAGTATTAATTCCGATGCACCATTGCAGGTTTACTGTATCTCTTGGACCTTCAAATCAACGATGAAACACAGAAATTGCATCGATATTGAATACAAATGGCAAAATGTAGACTTATTTACAAGAGGAGTAACTTTTCTAATAGTTCGTGCTTTGAGCCTTCCCTGGGACAGCAGTATTAGATTCAGATGCACCATTGCAGGATTACTGTATCCCTTGGACATTCAAATCAACGATGAAGCACAGAAATTGCATCGATATTGAATACAAAAGGCAAAATTTCGTCTTATTTCCAAGAGAAGTAACTCTTCTAATAGTTTGTGCTTTGAGCCTTTCCTGGGACAGCAGTATTAGATTCCGATGCACCATTGCAGGATTACTGTATCCCTTTGACATTCAAATCAACGATGAAACACAGATAGTGTATCGATATTGAATACAAAATGCAAAATGTCGACCTATTTACAAGAGGAGTAACTCTTCTAATAGTTCGTGCTTTGAGCCTTCGTGGGACAGCAGTACTAGATTCCGATGCACCACTTCAGGTTTACTGTATCTTTAGGACCTTCAAATCAACGATGAAACACAGAAATTTTATCGATATTGAATACAAAAGGCAAAATGTCGACTTATATATAAGAGCAGTCACTCTTTTAATAGTACGTGCTTTGAGCCTCTCCTGGGACTGCAGTATTAGATTCCGATGCACCATCGAAGGTTTACTGTATCCCTTGGACCTTCAAATCATGATGAAACACAGAAATTGAATCGATATTGTATACAAAAGGCAAAATGTCGACTTATTTACAAGAAGAGTAAGTCTTCTAACAGTTCGTGCTTTGAGCCTTCCCTGGGACAGCAGTATTAGATTCAGATGCACCATTGCAGGATTACTGTATCCCTTGGACTTTCAAATCAACGATGAAGCACAGAAATTGCATCGATATTGAATACAAAGGTCAAAATTTCGTCTTATTTACAAGCGGAGTAACTCTTCTAATAGTTCGTGCTTTTAGCCTTTCCTGGGACAGCAGTATTAGATTCCGATGCACCATTGCAGGATTACTGCATCCCTTTGACCTTCAAATCAACGATGAAGCACAGATAGTGCATCGATATTGAATACAAAATGCAAAATGTCGACCTATTTACAAGAGGAGTAACTCTTCTATTAGTTCGTGCTTTGAGCCTTTCCTGGGACAGCAGTATTAGATTCCGATGCACCACTTCAGGTTTACTGTATCCCTTGGACCTTCAAAGCTACGATGAAACACAGAAATTGCATCGATATTGAATACAAAAGGCAAAATGTCGACTTATTTACAAGAGGAGTAACTCTACTAATAGTTCGTGTTTGAGCCTTTCCTGGGACAGCAGTACTAGATTCCGATGCACCATTTCAGGTTTACTGTATCCCTGGGACCTTCAAAACAACGATGAAACACAGAAATTGCATCGATATTGAATACAAAAGGCAAATTGTTGACTTATATATAAGAGCAGTAACTCTTTTAATAGTTCGTGCTTTGAGCCTCTCCTGGGACAGCAGTATTAATTCCGATGCACCATTGCAGGTTTACTGTATCCCTTGGACCTTCAAATAAACGATGAAACACATATATTGCATCGATATAGAATACAAAAGGCAAATGTCGACTTATTTACAAGAGGAGTAACTCTTCAAATATTTAGTGCTTTGAGCCTTTCCTGGGACAGCAGTATTAGATTCCGATGCACCATTGCAGGTTTACTGTATCCCTTGGACATTCAAATCAACGATGAAACACAGAAATTGCATCGATATTGAATACAAAATGCAAAATGTCGATTTATTTATAAGAGGAGTGAGTCTTCTAATAGTTCGTGCTTTAACCCTTTCCTGGGACTGCAGTATTAGATTCCGATGCACCATTGCAGGTTTACTGTATCCCTTGGACCTTCAAATCAACGATAAAACACAGAAATTGTATCGATATTGAATACAAAATGCAAAATGTCGACTTATTTACAAGAGGAGGAACTCTTCTAATAGTTCGTGCTTTGAGCTTTTCCTGGGACAGCAGTATTAGATTCCGATGCACCATTGCAGGTTTACTGTATCCCTTGGACCTTAAAATCAACGATGAAACACAGAAATTGCATCGATATTGAATACAAAAGGCAAAATGTCGACTTATTTACAAGAGGAGTAACTCTTCAAATATTTAGTGCTTTGAGCCTTTCCTGGGACTGCAGTATTAGATTCCGATGCACAATTGCAGATTTACTGTATCACTTGGACCTTCAACTCAACGATGAAACACAGAAATTGCATCGATATTGAATAAAAAAGCAAAATGTCGACTTATTTATAAGAGGAGTAACTATTCTAATATTTCGTGCTTTTAGCCTTTCCTGGGTCTTCAGTACTAGATTCCGATGCACCATTTCAGGTTTACTGTATCCCTAGGACCTTCAAATCAACGATGAAACACAGAAATTGCATCGATATTGAATACAAAAGGCAAAATGTCGACTTATATATAAGAGCAGTAACTCTTTTAATAGTTCGTGCTTTGAGCCTCTCCTGGGACAGCAGTATTAATTCCGATGCACCATTGCAGGTTTACTGTATCCCTTGGACCTTCAAATCAACGATGAAACACAGAAATTGCATCGATATTGAGTACAAAAGGCAAAATGTCGACTTCTTTACAAGAGTAGTAACTCTTCTAATAGTTCGTGCTTTGAGCCTTTCCTGGGACAGCAGTATTAGATTCCGATGCACCATTGCAGGTTTACTGTATCCCTTGGACCTTCAAATGATGATGAAACACAGAAATTGCATCGATATTGTATACAAAAGGCAAAATGTCGACTTATTTACAAGAGGAGTAAGTCTTCTAACAGTTCGTGCTTTGAGCCTTCCCTGGGTCAGCAGTATTGAATTCAGATGCACCATTGCAGGATTACTGTATCCCTTGGACCTTCAAATCAACGATGAAGCACAGAAATTGCATCGATATTGAATACAAAAGGCAAAATTTCGTCTTATTTACAAGAGAAGTAACTCTTCTAATAGTTTGTGCTTTGAGCCTTTCCTGGGACAGCAGTATTAGATTCCGATGCACCATTGCAGGATTACTGTATCCCTTTGACATTCAAATCAACGATGAAACACAGATATTGCATCGATATTGAATACAAAATGCAAAATGTCGACCTATTTACAAGAGGAGTAACTCTTCTAATAGTTCGTGCTTTGAGCCTTCGTGGGACAGCAGTACTAGATTCCGATCCACCACTTCAGGTTTACTGTATCTTTAGGACCTTCAAATCAACGATGAAACACAGAAATTGCATCGATATTGAATACAAAAGGCAAAATGTCGACTTATTTACAAGAGGAGTAACTCTTCTAATAGTTCGTGTTTGAGCCTTTCCTGGGACAGCAGTACTAGATTCCGATGCACCATTTCAGGTTTACTGTATCCCTAGGACCTTCAAATCAACGATGAAACACAGAAATTGCATCGATATTGAATACAAAAGGCAAAATGTTGACTTATATATAAGAGCAGTAACTCTTTTAATAGTTCGTGCTTTGAGCCTCTCCTGGGACAGCAGTATTAATTCCGATGCACCATTGCAAGTTTACTGTATCCCTTGGACCTTCAAATCAACGATGAAACACAGAAATTGCATCGATATTGAATACAAAAGGCAAAATGTCGACTTATTTACAAGAGGAGGAACTCTTCTAATAGTTCGTGCTTTGAGCCTTTCCTGGGACAGCAGTATTAGATTCCGATGCACCATTGCAGGTTTACAGTATCCCTTGGACCTTCAAATGATGATGAAACACAGAAATTGCATCGATATTGTATACAAAAGGCAAAATGTCGACTTATTTACAAGAGGAGTAAGTCTTCTAACAGTTCGGGCTTTGAGCCTTCCCTGGGACAGCAGTATTAGATTCAGATGCACCATTGCAAGATTACTGTATCCCTTGGACCTTCAAATCAACGATGAAGCACAGAAATTGCATCGATATTGAATACAAGAGGCAAATTTTCGTCTTATTTACAAGAGAAGTAACTCTTCTAATAGTTTGTGCATTGAGCCTTTCCTGGGACAGCAGTATTAGATTCCGATGCACCATTGCAGGTTTACTGAATACCTTGGACCTTCAAATCAACGATGAAACACAGAAATTGCATCTTTATTGAATACAAAATTAAAACGTAGACTTATTTACAAGTGGAGTAACTCTTCTAATAGTTCGTGCTTTGAGCCTTTCCTGGGACAGCAGTATTAGTACCCGATGCACCATTCCAGCTTTACTGTATCCCTTGGACCTTCTAATCAACGATGAAACAAAGAAATTGCATCGATATTGAATACAAAATGCGAAATGTCGACTTATTTACAACAGCAGTAACTCTTCTAATAGTTCGTGTTTTGAGCCTTTCCTGGGACAGCAGTATTAGATTCCGATGCACCATTGCCGGTTTACTGTACCTGTTGGACCTTCAAATCAAGGATGAAACACAGAAATTGCATCGATATTGAATACAAAAGGCAAAATGTCGACTTATTTACAGGAGGAGTAACTCTTCTAATAGTTCGTGTTTTGAGGCTTCCCTGGGACAGCAGTATTGGATTCAGATGCACCATTGCAGGATTACTGTATCCCTTGGGCCTTCAAATCAACGATGAAGCGAAGAAATTGCATCGATAATGTATACAAAAGGAAATTTCGACTTATTTACAAGAGGAGTAACTCTTCTAATAGAACGTGCTTTGAGCCTTTTTTTGGGACAGCAGTATTAGATTCCCATACACCATTGCAGGATTACTGTATCCCTTGCGCCTTCAAATCTACGATGAAACACAGAAATTGCATCGATATTGAATACAAAAGGCAAAATGTCGACTTATTTACAAGAGGAGTAACTCTTCTAATAGTTCGTGCTTTGAGCCTTTCCTGGGCCAGCAGTACTAGATACCGATGCACCATTGCAGGTTTACTGTATCCCTTGGACCTTCAAATCAACGATGAAACACAGAAATTGCATCGATATTGAATACAAAAGGCAAAATGTCGTCTTATTTATAAGAGGAGTGACTCTTCTAATAGTTCGTGCTTTGAGCCTTTCCTGGGACAGCAGTATTAGATTCCGATGCACCATTGCAGGTTTACTGTATCCCTTGGACCTTCAAATAAACGATGAAACACATATATTGCATCGATATTGAATACAAAAGGCAAAATGTCGACTTATTTACAAGAGGAGTAACTCTTCAAATATTTAGTGCTTTGAGCCTTTCCTGGGACAGCAGTATTAGATTCCGATGCACAATTGCAGGTTTACTGTATCCCTTGGACATTCAAATCAACGATGAAACACAGAAATTGCATCGATATTGAATACAAAATGCAAAATGTCGATTTATTTATAAGAGGAGTAAGTCTTCTAATAGTTCGTGCTTTAAGCCTTTCCTGGGACTGCAGTATTAGATTCCGATGCACCATTGCAGGTTTACTGTATCCCTTGGACCTTCAAATCAACGATAAAACACAGAAATTGCATCGATATTGAATACAAAAGGCAAAATGTCGACTTATTTACAAGAGGAGGAACTCTTCTAATAGATCGTGCTTTCAGCCTTTCCTGGGACAGCAGTATTAGATTCCGATGCACCATTGCAGGTTTACTGTATCCCTTTGCCCTTCAAATCAACGATGAAACACAGAAATTGCATCGATATTGAATACAAAAGGCAAAATGTCGATTTATTTATAAGAGGAGTAACTCCTCTAATAGTTCGTGCTTTGAGCTTTTCCTGGGACAGCAGTATTAGATTCCGATGCACCATTGCAGGTTTACTGTATCCCTTGGACCTTAAAATCAACGATAAAACACAGAAATTGCATCGATATTGAATACAAAAGGCAAAATGTCGACTTATTTACAAGAGGAGTAACTCTTCAAATATTTAGTGCTTTGAGCCTTTCCTGGGACAGCAGTATTAGATTCCGATGCACCATTGCAGGTTTACTGTATCCCTTGGACCTTCAACTCAACGATGAAACACAGAAATTGCATCGATATTGAATACAAAATGCAAAATGTAGACTTATTTATAAGAGGAGTAACTCTTCTTATAGTTCGTGATTTGAGCCTTTCCTGGGACAGCAGTATTAGATTCCGATGCACCATTGCAGGTTTACTGTATCCCTTGGACCTTCGAATCAACGATGAAACACAGAAATTGTATCGATATTGAAAACAAAAGGCAAATTGTCGACTTATTTACAAGAGGAGTAACTCTTCTAATAGTTCGTGATTTTAGCCTTTCCTGGGACAGCAGTATTAGATTCCGATGCACCATTGCAGGTTTACTGTATCCCTTGGACCTTCAAATCAACGATGAAACACAGAAATTGCATCGATATTGAATACAAAAGGAAAAATGTCGATTTATTTATAAGAGGAGTAACTCTTCTAATAGTTCGTGCTTTTAGCCTTTCCTGGGACTTCAGTACTAGATTCCGATGCACCATTTCAGGTTTACTGTATCCCTAGGACCTTCAAATAAACGACGAAACACAGAAATTGCATCGATATTGAATACAAAAGGCCAAATGTCGACTTACATATAAGAGCAATAACTCTTTTAATAGTTCGTGCTTTGAGTTTCTCCTGGGACAGCAGTATTAATTCCGATGCACCATTGCAGGTTTACTGTATCCCTTGGACCTTCAAATCAACGATGAAACACAGAAATTGCATCGATATTGAATACAAAAGGCAAAATGTAGACTTATTTACAAGAGTAGTAACTCTTCTAATAGTTCGTGCTTTGAGCCTTTCCTGGGACAGCAGTATTAGATTCCGATGCACCATTGAAGGTTTACTGTATCCCTTGGACCTTCAAATGATGATGAAACACAGAAATTGCATCGATATTGTATACAAAAGGCAAAATGTCGACTTATTTACAAGAGGAGTAAGTCTTCTAACAGTTCGTGCTTAGAGCCTTCCCTGGGACAGCAGTATTAGATTCAGATGCACCATTGCAGGATTACTGTATCCCTTGGACCTTCAAATCAACAATGCAGCACAGAAATTGCATCGATATTGAATACAAAAAGCAAAATTTCGTCTTATTTACAAGAGAAGTAACTCTTCTAATAGTTTGTGCTTTGAGCCTTTCCTGGGACAGCAGTATTAGATTCCGATGCACCATTGCAGGATTACTGTATCCCTTTGACATTCATATCAACGATGAAACACAAATAGTGCATCGATATTGAATACAAAATGCAAAATGTCGACCTATTTACAAGATGAGTAACTCTTCTAATAGTTCGTGCTTTGAGCCTTCGTGGGACAGCAGTACTAGATTCCGATGCACCATTTTAGGTTTACTGTATCCCTTGGACCTTCAAATCAACGATGAAACACAGAAATTTTATCGATATTGAATACAAAAGGCAAAACGTCGACTTATATATAAGAGCAGTAACTCTTTTAATAGTACGTGCTTTGAGCCTCTCCTGGGACTGCAGTATTAGATTCCGATGCACCATTGCATGTTTACTGTATCCCTTGCATCTTCAAATCAAAGTTGAAACACAGAAATTGCATCGATATTGAATACAAAATGCAAAATGTCGTCTTATTTACAAGAGGAATAACTCTTCTAATAGTTCGAGCTTTGAGACTTTCCTGGGATAGCAGTATTAGATTCCGATGCACCATTGTAGGTTTACTGTATCCCTTTGTCTTTCAAATCATGATGAAACACAGAAATTGAATCGATATTGTATACAAAAGGCAAAATGTCGACTTATTTACAAGAAGAGTAAGTCTTCTAACAGTTCGTGCTTTGAGCCTTCCCTGGGACAGCAGTATTAGATTCAGATGCACCATTGCAGGATTACTGTATCCCTTGGACCTTCAAATCAACGATGAAGCACAGAAATTGCATCGATATTGAATACAAAAGGCAAAATTTCGTCTTATTTACAAGAGAAGTAACTCTTCTAATAGTTTGTGCTTTGAGCCTTTCCTGGGACAGCAGTATTAGATTCCGATGCACCATTGCAGGATTACTGTATCCCTTTGACATTCAAATCAACGATGAAACACAGATAGTGCATCGATATTGAATACAAAATGCAAAATGTCGACCTATTTACAAGAGGAGTAACTCTTCTAATAGATCGTGCTTTGAGCCTTCCTGGGACAGCAGTACTAGATTCCGATGCACCACTTCAGGTTTACTGTATCTTTAGGATCTTCAAATCAACGATGAAACACAGAAATTTTATCGATATTGAACACAAAAGGCAAAATGTCGACTTATATATAAGAGCAGTAACTCTTTTAATAGTACGTGCTTTGAGCCTCTCCTGGGACTGCAGTATTAGATTCCGATGCACCAGTGCATGTTTACTGTATCCCTTGCACCTTCAAATCAAAGTTGAAACACAGAAATTGCATCGATATTGAATACAAAAGGCAAAATGTCGGCTTATTAACAGGAGGAGTAACTCTTCTAATAGTTCGTGTTTGAGCCTTTCCTGGGACAGCAGTATTAGATTCCGATGCACCATTGCAGGATTGCTGTATCCCTTGGACCTTCAAATCAACGATGAAACACAGAAATTGCATCGATATTGAATACAAAAGGCAAAATGTCAACTTATTTACAAGATTAGTAATTTTTCTAATAGGTCGTGCTTTGATCCTTTCCTGGGACAGCAGTATTAGATTCCGATGCACCATCGAAGGTTTACTGTATCCCATGGACCTTCAAATCAACGATGAAACACAGAAATTGCATCGATATTGAATACAAGAGGCAAAATGTCGACTTATTTACAAGAGGAATAACTCTTCTAATAGTTCGTGCTTTGAGCTTTTCCTGGGACAGCAGTATTAATTCCGATGCACCATTGCAGGTTTACTGTATCTCTTGTACCTTCAAATCAACGATGAAACACAGAGATTGCATCGATATTGAATACAAATGGCAAAATGTAGACTTATTTACAAGAGGAGTAACTTTTCTAATAGTTCGTGCTTTGAGCCTTCTATGGGACAGCAGTATTAGATTCAGATGCACCATTGCAGGATTACTGTATCCCTTGGACATTCAAATCAACGACGAAGCACAGAAATTGCATCGATATTGAATACAAAATGCAAAATGTCTACTTATTTACAAGAGGAATAACTCTTCTAATAGTTCGTGTTTTGAGCCTTTCCTGGGACAGCAGTATTAGATTCCGATGCACCATTGCAGGTTTACTGAATCCCTTGGACCTTCAAATCAACGATGAAACACAGAAATTGCATCGATATTGAATACAAAATGCAAAATGTCGACTTATTTATAAGAGGTGTAACTCTTCTAATTGTTTCTTGCTTTGAGCCTTTCCTGGGACCGAAGTATTAGAACCCGATGCACCATTACAGCTTTACTGTATCCCTTGGACCTACAAATCAACGATGAAACACAGAAACTTCATCGATATTGAATACAAAAGGCAAATTGTCGACTTATTTACAAGAGGAGTGACTCTTCTAATAGTTCGAGTTTTAAGCCTTTCCTGGGACAGCAGTATTAGATTCCGATGCACCATAGCAGGTTTACTGTATCCCTTGGACCTTAAAATCAACGATGAAACACAGAAATTGCATCGATATTGAATACAAAAGGTAAAATGTTGACTTATTTACAAGAGGAGTAACTCTTCAAATATTTCGTGTTTTGAGCCTTTCCTGGGACAGCAGTATTAGATTCCGAAGCAATATTGCAGGTTTACTGTATCCCTTGGACCTTCAAATAAACGATGAAACACAGAAATTGCATCGATATTGAATACAAAAGGCAAAATGTCGACTTATTTACAAGAGGAGTAACTCTTCTAATAGTTCGTGTTTTGAGCCTTTCCTGGGACAGCAGTATTAGATTCTGATGCACCATTGCAGGTTTACTGTATCTGTTGGACCTTCAAATCAAGGATGAAACACAGATATTGCATCGATATTGAATACAAAAGGCAAAATGTCGGGTTATTTACAAGAGGAGTAACTCTTCTAATAAATCGCGTTTGAGCCTTTCCTGGGAAAGCAGTATTAGATTCCGGGCACCATTGCAGGTTTACTGTATCCCTTGGACCTTCAAATCAACGATGAAACACAGATATTGCACCGATATTGAATACAAAAGGCAAATTGTCGACTTATTTACAAGAGGAGTAACTCTTCTAATAGTTCGTGTTTGAGCCTTCCCTGGGACAGCAGTTTTAGATTCAGATGCACCATTGCAGGATGTCTGTATCCCTTGGGCCTTCAAATCAACGATGAAGCACAGAAATTGCATCGATATTGTATACAAAAGGCAATATTTCGACTTATTTACAAGAGGAGTAACTCTTCTAATAGAACGTGCTTTGAGCCTTTAATGGGACAGCGGTATTAGATTCCCGTGCACCATTGCAGGATTACTGTATCCCTTGGACCTTCAAATGAACGATGAAACACAGAAATTGCATCGATATTGAATACAAAAGGCAAAATCTCAACTTATTTACAAGAGTAGTAACTTTTCTAATAGTTCGTGCTTTGATCCTTTCCTGGGGCAGCAGTATTAGATTCCGATGCACCATTGAAGGTTTACTGTATCACTTGGACCTTCAAATCAACGATGAAACACAGAAATTGCATCGATATTGAATACAAAATGCAAAATGTCGATTTATTTATAAGAGGAGTAAGTCTTCTAATAGATCGTGCTTTGAGCCTTTCCTGGGACTGCAGTATTAGATTCCAATGCACCATTGCAGGTTTACTGTATCCCTTGGACCTTAAAATCAACGATGAAACACAGAAATTGCATCGATATTGAATACAAAAGGCAAAATGTCGACTTATTTATAAGAGGAGTAACTCTTCAAATATTTCGTGCTTTGAGCCTTTCGTGGGACAGCAGTATTAGATTACGATGCACCATTGCGGGTTTTCTGTATCCCTTGGACCTTCAAATCAACGATGAAACACAGAAATTGCATCGATATTGAATAAAATAGCAAAATGTCGACTTATTTATAAGAGGAGTAACTCTTCTAATAGTTCGTGCTTTTAGCCTTTCCTGGGACTTCAGTACTAGATTCCGAAGCACCATTTCAGGTTTATTGTATCCCTAGGACCTTCATATCAACGATGAAACACAGAAATTGCATCGATATTGAATACAAAAGGCAAAATGTCGACTTATATATAAGAGCAGTAACTCTTCTAATAGTTCGTGCTTTGAGCCTCTCCTGGGACAGCAGTATTAGATTCCGATGCACCATTGCATGTTTACTGTATCCCTTGCACCTTCAAATCAACGATGAAACACAGAAATTGCATCGATATTGAATACAAAAGGCAAAATATCGACCTTTTTACAAGAGGAGTAACTCTTCAAATAGTTCGTGCTTTGAGCCTTTCCTGGGACAGCAGTATTAGATTCCGATGCACCATTGCATGTTTACTGTATCCCTTGGACCTTCAAATCATGATGAAACACAGAAATTGCATCGATATTGTATACAAAAGGCAAAATGTCGACTTATTTACAAGAGGAGTAAGTCTTCTAACAGTTCGTGCTTTGAGCCTTCCCTGGGACAGCAGTATTAGATTCAGATGCACCATTGCAGGTTTAAAGTATCCCTTGGACTTTCAAATCAACGATGAAACACAGAAATTGGATCGATATTGAATACAAAAGGCAAAATGTCGACTTATTTACAAGAGGAGTAACTCTTCTAATAGTTCGTGCTTTGAGCCTTTCCTGGGACAGCTGTGTTAGATTCCGATTTACCATTGCAGGATTACTGTATCCATTGGACCTTCAAATCAACGATGAAACACAGAAATTGCATCGATATTGCAAACAAAAGGCAAAATGTCGACTTATTTATAAGATGAGTAACTCTTCTAATAATTCGTGTTTTGAGCCTTTCCGTTGACAGCAGTATTATATTTCGATGCACCATTGCAGGTTTACTGTATCCCTTGGACCTTCAAATCAACGATGAAACACAGAAATTGCATCGATATTGAATACAAAAGGTAAACTGTCGACTTATCTACAAGAGGAGTAACTCTTCTAATTGTTCGTGTTTTAGCCGTTCCTGCGACAGCAGTATTAGATTCCGATCCACCATTGCAGGTTTTCTGTATCCCTTGAACCTTCAAATGAACGATGAAACACAGAAATTGCAGCGATATTGATTACAAAAGGCAATTTGTCGACTTATTTAAAAGAAGAGTAGCTCTTCTAATAGTTCGTGATTTAGCCTTTCCTGGGACAGCAGTATTAGATTCCGATGCACCATTGCAGGGTTACTGTATCCCTTGGACCTTCAAATCAACGATGAAACACAGAAATTGCATCGATATTGAATACAAAAGGCCAAATGTTGACTTATTGACAAGAGGAGTAACTCTTCTAATAGTTCGTGCTTTGAGCATTTCTTGGGACAGCAGTATTAGATTCCGATGCACCATTGCAGGTTTACTGTATCCCTTGGACCATCAAATCAACGATGAATCACAGAAATTGCATCGATATTGAATACAAAAGAAAAATATCGACTTATTTATAAGGGGAGAAACTCTTCTAATAGTACGTGCTCTGGCCTATCCTGGGACATCAGTATTAGATTCCGATGCACCATTGCAGGTTTACTGTTTCCCTTGGACGTTCATATGAACGATGAAACACAGAAATTGCATCGATATTGAATACAAAAGGAAAAATGTCGACTTATTTACAAGAGGATTAACTCTTCTAATAGTTCGTGCTTTTAGCCTTCCCTGGGACAGCAGTATTAGATTCCGATGCACCATTTCAGGCTTACTATATCCCTTGGACCTTCAAAACAACGATGAAACACAGAAATTGCATTGATATTGAATACAAGGGGCAAAATGTCGACTTATTGACAAGAGGAGTAACTCTTCCAATAGGTCTTCCATTGAGCCTTTCCTGGGATAGCAGTATTAGATTCCGATGCACCATTGCATGTTTACTGTAACCCTTGCACCTCCAAATCAACGATGAAACACAGAAATTGCATCGACATTGAATACAAAAGGAAAAATGTCGAATTATTTACAAGAGGAATAACTCTTCTAATAGTTCGTGCTTTGAGCCTTAACTGGGACAGCAGTATTAGATTCCGATGCACCATTGCAGGTTTACTGTACCTCTAGGACCTTCAAATCAACGATGAAACACAGAAACTGCATCGATATTGTATAAAAAATACAAAATGCCGACATATTTATAAGAGGAGTAACTCTTCTAATAGCTCGTGCTTTGAGCCTTTCCTGGGACTGCAGTATTAGATCCCGATGCACCATTGCAGGTTTACTGTATCCCTTGAACCTTCAAATCAACGTTGAAACACAGAAATTGCATCGAAATTGAATACAAAAGGCAAAATGACGACTTATTTACAAGAGGAGTTACTCTTCTAATAGTTCGTGCTTTGAGCCTTCCCTGGGACAGCAGTATTAGATTCAGATGCACCATTGCAAAATTACTGTATCCCTTGGACCTGGGACAGCAGTATTAGATTTAGATGCACCATTGCAGGTTTACTGTATCCTTTGGACCTTCAAATCAACGATGAAACACAGAAATTTCATCGATATTGAATACAAAAGCAAAATTTCGACTAATTTAGAAGAGGAGTAACTCTTCTAATAGTTCGTAGTTTGAGCCTTTCCTGGGACAGCAGTATTAGATTCCGATGCACCATTGCAGGTTTAGTGTATCCCTTGGACCTTCAAAACAACGATGAAACACAGAAATTGTTTCGATATTGAATACAAAAGCCAAAATGTCGACATTATTTATAAGAGGAGTAACTCTTCCAATAGTTCGTGCTTTGAGCCTTTCCTGGGACAGCTGTATTAGATTCAGATGCACCATTGCAGGTGAACTGTATCCCTTGGACCTTCAAATCAACGATGAAACACCGAAATTGCATCGATATTGAATACAAAAGGCAAAATGTCGACTTATTTATAAGAGGAGTAACTCTTCTAATAGTTCGTGCTTTGAGCCTTTCCTGGGACAGCAGTATTAGATTCCGATGCACCATTGCAGGTTTGAGTATCCCTTGGACCTTCAAATCAACGATGAAACACAGAAATTGCTTTGATGTTGAATACAAAAGGCAAAATGTCGACTTATTTATAAGAGGAGTAACTGTTCTAATAGTTCGTGCTATGAGCCTTTCCTGGGACAGCAGTATTAGATTCCGATGCACCATTGCAGGTTTACTGTATCCCTTGGACCTTCAAACAACGATGAAACGCATAAATTGCATCGATATTAAATACAAAAGGCAAAATGTCGACTTATTTATAAGAGGAGTAACTCTTCTAATAGTTCGTGCTTTGAGCCTTCCCTGGGACAGCAGTATTAGATTCTGATGCACCATTGCAGGTTTAATGTATCCCTTGGACCTTCAAATCAACGATGAAACACAGAAATTGCATCGATATTGAATACAAAATGCAAAATGTCGATTTAATTATAAGAGGAGTAAGTCTTCTAATAGTTCGTGCTTTTAGCCTTTCCTGGGACTGCAGTATTAGATTCCGATGCACCATTGCATGTTTACTGTCTCCCTTGGACCATCAAATCAACGATGAAACACAGAAATTGCATTGATATTGAATACAAAAGGTAAACTGTCGACTTATCTACAAGAGGAGTAACTCTTCTAATTGTTCGTGTTTTAGCCTTTCCTGCGACAGCAGTATTAGATTCCGATCCACCATTGCAGGTTTTCTGTATCCCTTGAACCTTCAAATCAACGATGAAACACAGAAAATGCAGCGATATTGATTACAAAAGGCATTTTGTCGACTTATTTAAAATAGGAGTAGCTTATCTAATAGTTCGTGATTTAGCCTTTCCTGGGACAGCAGTATTAGATTCAGATGCACCATTGCAAAATTACTGTATCCCTTGGACCTGGGACAGCAGTATTAGATTCAGATGCACCATTGCAGGTTTACTGTATCCCTTGGACCTCCAAATCAACGATGAAACACAGAAATTTCATCGATATTGAATACAAAAGCCAAAATGTCGACTTATTCACAAGATTAGTAACTCTTCTAATAGTTCGTGCTTTGAGCATTTCTTGGGACAGCAGTATTAGATTCCGATGCACCATTGCAGGTTTACTGTATCCCTTGGACCATCAAATCAACGATGAATCACAGAAATTGCATCGATATTGAATACAAAAGAAAAATATCGACTTATTTATAAGGGGAGAAACTCTTCTAATAGTTCGTGCTCTGGCCTATCCTGGGACATCAGTATTAGATTCCGATGCACCATTGCAGGTTTACTGGTTCCCTTGGACCTTCATATCAACGATGAAACACAGAAATTGCATCGATATTGAATACAAAAGGAAAAATGTCGACTTATTTACAAGAGGATTAACTCTTCTAATAGTTCGTGCTTTTAGCCTTCCCTGGGACAGCAGTATTAGATTCCGATGCACCATTTCAGGTTTACTATATCCCTTGGACCTTCAAAACAACGATGAAACACAGAAATTGCATCGATATTGAATACAAGGGGCAAAATGTCGACTTATTGACAAGAGGAGTAACTCTTCTAATAGGTCTTCCATTGAGCCTTTCCTGGGATAGCAGTATTAGATTCCGATGCACCATTGCATGTTTACTGTAACCCTTGCACCTCCAAATCAACGATGAAACACAGAAATTGCATCGACATTGAATACAAAAGGAAAATGTCGACTTATTTACAAGAGGAATAACTCTTCTAATAGTTCGTGCTTTGAGCCTTAACTGGGACAGCAGTATTAGATTCCGATGCACCAGTGCAGGTTTACTGTACCTCTAGGACCTTCAAATCAACGATGAAACACAGAAACTGCATCGATATTGTATACAAAATACAAAATGCCGACATATTGATAAGAGGAGTAACTCTTCTAATAGCTCGTGTTTTGAGCCTTTCCTGGGACTGCAGTATTAGATCCCGATGCACCATTGCAGGTTTACTGTATCCCTTGAACCTTCAAATCAACGTTGAAACACAGAAATTGCATCGAAATTCAATACAAAAGGCAAAATGACGACTTATTTACAAGAGGAGTTACTCTTCTAATAGTTCGTGCTTTGAGCCTTCCCTGGGACAGCAGTATTAGATTCAGATGCACTATTGCAAAATTACTGTATCCCTTGGACCTGGGACAGCAGTATTAGATTCAGATGCACCATTGCAGGTTTACTGTATCCCTTGGACCTTTAAATCAACGATGAAACACAGAAATTGCATCGATATTGATTACAAAAGGCAAAATGTCGACTTATTTATAAGAGGAGTAACTCTTCCAATAGTTCGTGTTTTGAGCCTTTCCTGGGACTGCAGTATTAGATTCCGATGCACCATTGCAGGTTTACTGTATCCCTTGGACCTTTAAATCAACGATGAAACACAGAAATTGCATCGATATTGATTACAAAAGGCAAAATGTCGACTTATTTATAAGAGGAGTAACTCTTCTAATAGTTCGGGTTTTTAGCCTTTCCTGGGACAGCAATATTAGATTCCGAAGCACCATTGCTGGTTTACTGTATCCCTTGGTCCTTCAAATCAACGATGAAACACAGAAATTGCATCGATGTTTAATACAAAAGGCAAAATGTCGACTTATTTATAAGAGGAGTAGCTCTTCTAATAGTTCGTGCTTTGAGCCTTTCCTGGGACAGCTGTATTAGATTCAGATGCACCATTGCAGGTGTACTGTATCCCTTGGACCTTCAAATCAACGATGAAACACCGAAATTGCATCGATATTGAATACAAAAGGCAAAATGTCGACTTATTTATAAGAGGAGTAACTCTTCTAATAGTTCGTGCTTTGAGCCTTTCCTGGGACAGCAGTATTAGATTCCGATGCACCATTGCAGGTTTAGAGTATCCCTTGGACCTTCAAATCAACGATGAAACACAGAAATTGCATCGATGTTGAATACAAAAGGCAAAATGTCGACTTATTTATAAGAGGAGTAACTGTTCTAATAGTTCGTGCTATGAGCCTTTCCTGGGACAGCAATATTAGATTCCGATGCACCATTGCAGGTTTACTGTATCCCTTGGACCTTCAAATCAACGATGAAACACAGAAATTGCATCGATATTGAATACAAAAGGCAAAATGTCGACTTATTTATAAGTGGAGTAACTCTTCTAATAGTTCGTGCTTGGAGCCTTTACTGGGACTGCAGTATTAGAATCCGATGAACCATTGCAGGTTTACAGTATCCCTTGGACCTTCAAATCAACGATGAAACACAGAAATTGCATCGATGTTGAATACAAAAGGCAAAATGTCGACTTATTTATAAGAGGAGTAACTCTTCTAATAGTTCGTCCTTTGAACCTTTCCTGGGACAGCAGTTTTAGACTGCGATGCACCATTGCAGGTTTACTGTATCCCTTGGACATTCAAACAACGATAAAACACAGAAATTGCATCGATATTGAATACAAAAGGCAAAATGTCGATTTATTTATAAGAGGAGTAACTCTTCTGATAGATCGTGATTTGGGCCTTTCCTGGGACAGCGTTATTTGATTCCGATGCACCATTGCAGGTTTACTGTATCCCTTGGACCTTCAACTCAACGATGAAACACAGAAATTGCATCGATATTGAATACAAAAGGCAAAATGTCGACTTATTTATAAGAGGAGTAACTCTTCTAATAGTTCGTGCTTTGTGCCTTCCCTGGGACATCAGTATTAGATTCCGATGCACCATTGCAGGTTTACTGTATCCCTTGAACCTTCAAATCAACGATGAAACACAGAAATTGCATCTCTGTTGAATACAAAAGGCAAAATGTCGACTTATTTTTATGAGGAGCAACTCTTCTAATAGTTCGTGTTTTGTGCCTTTCCTGGGACAGCAGTATTAGATTCCGATGCACCATTGGAAGTTTACTGTATCCCTTGGACCTTAACATCAACGATGAAACACAGAAATTGCATCGATATTGAAAACAAAAGTCAAAATGTCGACATATTTATAAGAGGAGTAACTCTTCTGACAGTTCGTGCTCTGAGCCTTTCCTGGGGCAGCAGTATTAGATTCCGATGCACCATTGCAGGTTTACTGTATCCCTTGGACCTTCAAATCTACGATGAAACACAGAAATTGCATCGATATTGAATACAAAAGGCAAAATGTCGACTTATTTACAAGAGGAGTAACTCTTCTAATAGTTCGTGATTTAAGCCTTTCGTGGGACAGCAGTGCTAGATTCCGATGCACCATTGCAGGTTTACTGTATCCCTTGGACCTTCAAACCAACGATGAAACACAGAAATTGCATCGATATTGAATACGAAAGGCAAAATGTCGACTTATTTACAAGAGGAGTAACTCTTCTAACAGATCGTGCTTTGAGCCTTCCCTGGGGCAGCAGTATTAGTTCCGATGCACCATTGCAGGTTTACTGTATCCCTTGGACCCTCAAATCAACGATGAAACACAAAAGTTGCATCGATATTGAATACAAAAGGCAAAATGTCCACTTATTTACAAGAGGAGTAACTCTTCTGCTTTTAGCCTTTCCTGGGACAGTAGTATTAGATTCCGATGCACCATTGCAGGTTTACTGTATCCCTTGGACCTTCAAATCAACGATGAAACACAGAAATTGCATCGATGTTGAATACAAAAGGCAATATGTCGACATATTTATAGGAGGAGTAACTCTTCTAATAGTTCGTGCTTTTAGACTTTCCTGGGACAGCAGGATTAGATTCCGATGCACCATTGCAGGTTTACTGTATCCCTTGGACCTTCAAATCAACGATGAAACACAGAAATTGCATCGATATTGAATACAAAAGGCAAAATGTCGACTTACTTATAAGAGGAGTAACTCTTCTAACAGTTCGTGCTTTGAGCCTTTCCTGGGGCAGCAGTATTAGATTCCGATGCAGCATTGCAGGTTTACTGTATCCCTTGGACCTTTAAATCAACGATGAAACACAGAAGTTGCATCGATATTGAATACAAACGGCAAAATGTCGACTTAATTATAAGAGGAGTAACTCTTCTAATAGTTCGTGCTTTGAGCCTTTCCTGGGACAGCAGTATTAGATTCCGATGCACCATTGCAGGTTTACTGTATCCCTTGGACCTTCAAATCAACGACGAAACACAGAAATTGCATCGATATTGAATACAAAAGGCAAAATTTCGACTTATTTATAAGAGGAGTATCTCTTCTAATAGTTCGTGCTTTTAGCCTTTCCTGGGACAGCAGTATTAGATTCCGATGCACAATTGCAGGTTTACTGTATCCCTTGGAGGTTCAAATCAACGATGAAACACAGAAATTGCATCGATATTAAATACAAAATGCAAAATGTTGACTTATTTCCAAGAGGAGTAATTCTTCTAATTGCTCGTGCTTTGAGCCTTTCCTGGGACAGCAGTATTAGATTCCGATGCACCATTGCAGGTTTACTGTATACCTTGGACCTTCGAATCAACGATGAAACACAGAAATTGCATCGATTTTGAATACTAAATGCAAAATGTCGACTTATTTATAAGAGGAGTAACTCTTCTAATAGTTAGTGCTTTGAGCCTTTCCTGGGACAGCAGTATTAGATTCCGATGCACCATTGCATGTTTACTGTATCCCTTGCACCTTCAAATCAACGATGAAACACAGAAATTGCATCGATATTGAATACAAAAGGCAAAATATCGACCTTTTTACAAGAGGAGTAACTCTTCAAATAGTTCGTGCTTTGAGCCTTTCCTGGGACAGCAGTATTAGATTCCGATGCACCATTTCATGTTTACTGTATCCCTTGGACCTTCAAATCATGATGAAACACAGAAATTGCATCGATATTGTATACAAAACGCAAAATGTCGACTTATTTACAAGAGGAGTAAGTCTTCTAACAGTTCGTGCTTTGAGCCTTCCCTGGGACAGCAGTATTAGATTCAGATGCACCATTGCAGGTTTAAAGTATCCCTTGGACTTTCAAATCAACGATGAAACACAGAAATTGGATCGATATTGAATACAAAAGGCAAAATGTCGACTTATTTACAAGAGGAGTAACTCTTCTAATAGTTCGTGCTTTGAGCCTTTCCTGGGACAGCTGTGTTAGATTCCGATTTACCATTGCAGGATTACTGTATCCCTTGGACCTTCAAATCAACGATGAAAAACAGAAGTTGCATCGATATTGAATACAAAAGGCAAAATGTCCACTTATTTACAAGAGGAGTAACTCTTCTAATAGTTCGTGCTTTGAGCCTTTCCTGGGGCAGCAGTATTAGTTCCGATGCACCATTGCAGGTTTACTGTATCCCTTGGACCTTCAAATCAACGATGAAAAACAGAAGTTGCATCGATATTGAATACAAAAGGCAAAATGTCCACTTATTTACAAGAGGAGTAACTCTTCTAATAGTTCGTGCTTTTAGACTTTCCTGGGACAGCAGTATTAGATTCCGATGCACCATTGCAGGTTTACTGTATCCCTTGGAGGTTCAAATCAACGATGAAACACAGAAATTGCATCGATATTGAATACAAAATGCAAAATGTCGACTTATTTATAAGAGGAGTAACTCTTCTAACAGTTCGTGCTTTGAGCCTTTCCTGGGGCAGCAGTATTAGATTCCGATGCACCATTGCAGGTTTACTGTATCCCTTGGACCTTCAAATCAACGATGAAACACAGAAATTGCATCGATATTGAATAAAAAAGGCTAAAATGTCGACTTATTTACAAGAGGTGTAACTCTTTAAATAGTTCGTGCTTTGAGCCTTTCCTGGGACAGCAGGATTAGATCCCGATGCACCATTGCTGGTTTATTGTTTCACTTGGACCTTCAAATCAACGATGAAACACAGAAATTTCATCGATATTAAATACAAAAGCAAAATTTCGACTTATTTATAAGAGGAGTAACTCTTCTAATAGTTCGTGCTTTGAGCCTTTCCTGGGACAGCAGTATGAGATTCCGATGCACCATTGCAGGTTTACTGTATCCCTTGGACCTTCAAATCAACGATGGAACACAGAAATTGCATCGATATTGAATACAAAAGGCAAAATGTCGACTTATTTACAAGAGGAGTAACTCTTCTAATAGTTCGTGATTTAAGCCTTTCGTGGGACAGCAGTGCTAGATTCCGATGCACCATTGCAGGTTTACTGTATCCCTTGAACCTTCAAATTAACGATGAAACACAGAAATTGCAGCGATATTGATTACAAAATGCAAAATGTCGACTTATTTATAAGAGGAGTAACTCTTCTAACAGTTCGTGCTTTGAGCCTTTCCTGGGGCAGCAGTATTAGTTCCGATGCACCATTGCAGGTTTACTGTATCCCTTGGACCTTCAAATCAACGATGAAACACAGAAGTTGCATCGATATTGAATACAAAAGGCAAAATGTCCACTTATTTACAAGAGTAGTAACTCTTCTAATAGTTCGTGCTTTTAGCCTTTCCTGGGACAGTAGTATTAGATTCCGATGCACCATTGCAGGTTTACTGTATCCCTTGGACCTTCAAATCAACGATGAAACACAGAAATTGCATCGATGTTGAATACAAAAGGCAATATGTCGACATATTTATAAGAGGAGTAACTCTTCTAATAGTTCGTGCTTTGAGCCTTTCCTGGGGCAGCAGTATTAGTTCCGATGCACCATTGCAGGTTTACTGTATCCCTTGGACCTTCAAATCAACGATGAAACACAGAAATTGCATCGATATTGAATACAAAAGGCAAAATGTCGGCTTATTTATAAGAGGAGTAACTCTCCTAACATTTCGTGCTTTGAGCCTTTCCTGGGGCAGCAGTATTAGATTCCGATGCAGCATTGCAGGTTTACTGTATCCCTTGGACCTTTAAATCAACGATGAAACACAGAAGTTGCATCGATATTGAATACAAAAGGCAAAATGTCGACTTATTTATAAGAGGAGTAACTCTTCTAATAGTTCGTGCTTTGAGACTTTCCTGGGACAGCAGTATTAGATTCCGATGCACCATTGCAGGTTTACTGTATCCCTTGGACCTTCAAATCAACGACGAAACACAGAAATTGCATCGATATTGAATACAAAAGGCAAAATTTCGACTTATTTATAAGAGGAGTAACTCTTCTAATAGTTCGTGCTTTTAGCCTTTCCTGGGACAGCAGTATTAGATTCCGATGCACAATTGCAGGTTTACTGTATTCCTTGGAGGTTCAAATCAACGATGAAACACAGAAATTGCATCGATATTGTATACAAAATGCAAAATGTCGACTTATTTACAAGAGGAGTAATTCTTCTAATTGCTCGTGCTTTGAGCCTTTCCTGGGACAGCAGTATTAGATTCCGATGCACCATTGCAGGTTTACTGTATACCTTGGACCTTCAAATCAACGATGAAACACAGAAATTGCATCGATATTGAATACAAAAGGCAAAATGTCGACTTATTTATAAGAGGAGTAACTCTTCTAATAGTTAGTGCTTTGAGCCTTTCCTGGGACAGCAGTATTAGATTCCGATGCACCATTGCAGGTTTACTGTATCCCTTGGACCTCAAAATCACGATGAAACACAGAAATTGCATCGATATTGAATACAAAAGGCAAAATGTCGACTCATTTACTAGAGGAGTAACTCTTCTAATAGTTAGTGCTTTGAGCTTTTCCTGAGACAGCAGTATTAGATTGCGAAGCACCATTGCAGGTTTTCTGTATCCCTTGTAGCTCCAAATCAACGATGAAACACAGAAATTGCATCGATAATGAATACAAAAAGCAAAATGTCGACTTATTTATAAGAGGAGTAACTCTTCCAATAGTTCGTGCTTTGAGCCTTTCCTGGGACAGCAGTATTAGATTCCGATGTACCATTGCAGGTTTACTGTATCCCTTGGACCTTCAAATCAACGATGAAACACAGAAATTGCATCGATATTGAATACGAAAGGCAAAATGTCGACTAATTTATAAGAGGAGTAACTCTTCTAACAGTTCGTGCTTTGAGCCTTTCCTGGGGCAGCAGTGTTAGTTCCGATGCACCATTGCAGGTTTACTGTATCCCTTGGACCTCCAAATCAGCGATGAAACACAGAAGTTGCATCGATATTGCATACAAAAGGCAAAATGTCCACTTATTTACAAGAGGAGTAACTCTTCTAATAGTTCGTGCTTTTAGCCTTTCCTGGGACAGTAGTATTAGATTCCGATGCACCATTGCAGGTTTACTGTATCCCTTGGACCTTCAAATCAACGATGAAACACAGAAATTGCATCGATGTTGAATACAAAAGGCAATATGTCGACATATTTATAAGAGGAGTAACTCTTCTAATAGTTCGTGCTTTTAGACTTTCCTGGGACCGCAGTATTAGATTCCGATGCACCATTGCAGGTTTACTGTATCCCTTGGACCTTCAAATCAACGATGAAACACAGAAATTGCATCGATATTGAATACAAAAAGCAAAATGTCGACTTATTTATAAGAGGAGTAACTCTTCTAACAGTTCGTGCTTTGAGCCTTTCCTGGGGCAGCAGTATTAGATTCCGATGCACCATTGCAGGTTTACTGTATCCCTTGGACCTTCAAATCAACGATGAAACACAGAAATTGCATCGATATTGAATAAAAAAGGCAAAATGTCGACTTATTTACAAGAGGTGTAACTCTTTAAATAGTTCGTGCTTTGAGCCTTTCCTGGGACAGCAGGATTAGATCCCGATGCACCATTGCTGGTTTATTGTATCCCTTGGACCTTCAAATCAACGATGAAACACAGAAATTTCATCGATATTAAATACAAAAGCAAAATGTCGACTTATTTATAAGAGGAGTAACTCTTCTAATAGTTCGTGCTTTGAGCCCTTCCTGGGACAGCAGTATGAGATTCCGATGCACCATTGCAGGTTTACTGTATCCCTTGGACCTTCAAATCAACGATGGAACACAGAAATTGCATCGATATTGAATACAAAAGGCAAAATGTCGACTTCCTTATAAGAGGAGTAACTCTTCTAATAGTTCGTGTTTTGAGCCTTTCCTGGGACAGCAGTATTAGATTCCGATGCACCATTGCAGGTTTACTGTATCCCTTGGACCTTCAAATCAACGATGAAACACAGAAATTGCATCGATATTGAATACAAAAGGCAAAATGTCGACTTATTCACAAGTGGAGTAACTCTTCTAATAGTTCGTGCTTTGAGCATTTCTTGGGACAGCAGTATTAGATTCCGATGCACCATTGCAGGTTTACTGTATCCCTTGGAAAATCGAATCAACGATGAAACACAGAAATTGCATCGATATTGAATACAAAAGGAAAAATGTCGACTTATTTATAAGAGGAGTAACTCTTCTAATAGTTCGTGCTCTGGCCTATCCTGGGACATCAGTATTACATTCCGATGCACCATTGCAGGTTCACTGTTTCCCTTGGACCTTTATATCAACGATGAAACACAGAAATTGCATCGATTTTGAATACAAAAGGAAAAATGTCGACTTATTCACAAGAGGAGTAACTCTTCTAATAGTTCGTGCTTTGAGCCTTTCCTGGGACAGCAGTATTAAATTCCGATGCACCATTGCAGGTTTACTGTATCCCTTGGACCTTCAAATCAACGATGAAACACAGAAATTGCATCGATGTTGAATACAAAAGGCAAAATGTCGACTTATTTTTATGAGGAGAAACTCATCTAATAGTTCGTGTTTTGTGCCTTTCCTGGGTCAGCAGTATTAGATTCCGATGCACCATTGCAGGTTTACTGTATCCCTTGGACCTTTAAATAATCGATGAATCACAGAACATGCATCGATATTGAAAACAAAAGTCAAAATGTCGACTTATTTATAAAACGAGTAACTCTTCTAATAGTTCGTGCTTTGAGCCTTTCCGGGGGAAGCAGTATTAGATTCCGATGCACCATTGCATGTTTACTGTATCCCTTGGACCTTCAAATCTACGATGAAACACAGAAAATGCTTCGATATTGAATATAAAAGGCAAAATGTCGTCTTATTTACAAGAGGAGTAAATCTTCTAATAGTTCGTGATTTAAGCCTTTCGTGGGACAGCAGTATTAGATTCTGATTCACCATTGCAGGTTTACTGTATCCCTTGAACCTTCAAATTAACTATGAAACACAGAAATTGAGGAGATATTGTATACAAAATGCAAAATGTCGACTTATTTATAAGAGGAGTAACTCTTCTAATAGTTCGTGCTTTGAGCCTTTCCTGGGACAGCAGTATTAGATTCCGATGTACCATTGCAGGTTTACTGTATCCCTTGGACATTCAAATCAACGATGAAACACAGAAATTGCATCGATGTTGAACACAAAAGGCAATATGTCGACATATTTATAAGAGGAGTAACTCTTCTAATAGTTCGTGTTTTAGACTTTCCTGGGACAGCAGTATTAGATTCCGATGCACCATTGCAGGTTTACTGTATCCCTTGGACCTTCAAATCAACGACGAAACTCAGAAATTGCAACGATATTGATTACAAAAGGCAAAATGTCGACTTATTTATAAGAGGAGTAACTCTTCTAATAGTTCGGGTTTTTAGCCTTTCCTGGGACAGCAATATTAGATTCCGAAGCACCATTGCTGGTTTACTGTATCCCTTGGTCCTTCAAATCAACGATGAAACACAGAAATTGCATCGATGTTTAATACAAAAGGCAAAATGTCGACTTATTTATAAGAGGAGTAGCTCTTCTAATAGTTCGTGCTTTGAGCCTTTCCTGGGACAGCAGTATTAGATTCCGATGCACCATTGCAGGTTTACTGTATCCCTTGGACCTTCAAATCAACGATGAAACACAGAAATTGCATCGATATTGAATACAAAAGGCAAAATGTCGACTTATTTATAAGAGGAGTAACTCTTGTAATAGTTCGTCCTTTGAACCTTTCCTGGGACAGCAGTTTTAGACTGCGATGCACCATTGCAGGTTTACTGTATCCCTTGGACATTCAAACAACGATAAAACACAGAAATTGCATCGATATTGAATACAAAAGGCAAAATGTCGATTTATTTATAAGAGGAGTAACTCTTCTGATAGATCGTGATTTGGGCCTTTCCTGGGACAGCAGTATTTGATTCCGATGCACCATTGCAGGTTTACTGTATCCCTTGGACCTTCAACTCAACGATGAAACACAGAAATTGCATCGATATTGAATACAAAAGGCAAAATGTCGACTTATTTATAAGAGGAGTAACTCTTCTAATAGTTCGTGCTTTGTGCCTTTCCTGGGACATCAGTATTAGATTCCGATGCACCATTGCAGGTTTACTGTATCCCTTGAACCTTCAAATCAACGATGAAACACAGAAATTGCATCTCTGTTGAATACAAAAGGCAAAATGTCGACTTATTTTTATGAGGAGAAACTCTTCTAATAGTTCGTGTTTTGTGCCTTTCCTGGGACAGCAGTATTAGATTCCGATCCACCATTGGAGGTTTACTGTATCCCTTGGACCTTAACATCAACGATGAAACACAGAAATTGCATCGATATTGAAAACAAAAGTCAAAATGTCGACTTATTTATAAGAGGAGTAACTCTTCTAACAGTTCGTGCTTTGAGCCTTTCCTGGGGCAGCAGTATTAGATTCCGATGCACCATTGCAGGTTTACTGTATCCCTTGGACCTTCAAGTCTACGATGAAACACAGAAATTGCATCGATATTGAATACAAAAGGCAAAATGTCGACTTATTTACAAGAGGAGTAACTCTTCTAATAGTTCGTGATTTAAGCCTTTCGTGGGACAGCAGTGCTAGATTCCGATGCACCATTGCAGGTTTACTGTATCCCTTGGACCTTCAAACCAACGATGAAACACAGAAATTGCATCGATATTGAATACGAAAGGCAAAATGTCGACTTATTTATAAGAGGAGTAACTCTTCTAACAGTTCGTGCTTTGAGCCTTCCCTGGGGCAACAGTATTAGTTCCGATGCACCATTGCAGGTTTACTGTATCCCTTGGACCCTCAAATCAACGATGAAACACAGAAGTTGCATCGATATTGAATACAAAAGGCAAAATGTCCACCTATTTACAAGAGGAGTAACTCTTCTAATAGTTCGTGCTTTTAGCCTTTCCTGGGACAGTAGTATTAGATTCCGATGCACCATTGCAGGTTTACTGTATCCCTTGGACCTTTAAATCAACGATGAAACACAGAAATTGCATCGATGTTGAATACAAAAGGCAATATGTCGACATATTTATAGGAGGAGTAACTCTTCTAATAGATCGTGCTTTTAGACTTTCCTGGGACAGCAGTATTAGATTCCGATGCACCATTGCAGGTTTACTGTATCCCTTGGACCTTCAAATCAACGATGAAACACAGAAATTGCATCGATATTGAATACAAAAGGCAAAATGTCGACTTATTTATAAGAGGAGTAACTCTTCTAACAGTTCGTGCTTTGAGCCTTTCCTGGGGCAGCAGTATTAGATTCCGATGCAGCATTGCAGGTTTACTGTATCCCTTGGACCTTTAAATCAACGATGAAACACAGAAGTTGCATCAATATTGAATACAAACGGCAAAATGTCGACTTATTTATAAGAGGAGTAACTCTTCTAATAGTTCGTGCTTTGAGCCTTTCCTGGGACAGCAGTATTAGATTCCGATGCACCATTGCAGGTTTACTGTATCCCTTGGACCTTCAAATCAACGACGAAACACAGAAACTGCATCGATATTGAATACAAAAGGCAAAATTTCGACTTATTTATAAGAGGAGTAACTCTTCTAATAGTTCGTGCTTTTAGCCTTTCCTGGGACAGCAGTATTAGATTCCGATGCACAATTGCAGGTTTACTGTATCCCTTGGAGGTTCAAATCAACGATGAAACACAGAAATTGCATCGATATTGAATACAAAATGCAAAATGTCGACTTATTTACAAGCGGAGTAATTCTTCTAATTGCTCGTGTTTTGAGCCTTTCCTGGGACAGCAGTATTAGATTCCGATGCACCATTGCAGGTTTACTGTATACCTTGGACCTTCAAATCAACGATGAAACACAGAAATTGCATCGATATTGAATACAAAATGCAAAATGTCGACTTATTTATAAGAGGAGTAACTCTTCTAATAGTTAGTGATTTGAGCCTTTCCTGGGACAGCAGTATTAGATTCCGATGCACCATTGCAGGTTTACTGTATCCCTTGGACCTCAAAATCACGATGAAACACAGAAATTGCATCGATATTGAATACAAAAGGCAAAATGTCGACTCATTTACTAGAGGAGTAACTCTTCTAATAGTACGTGCTTTGAGCTTTTCCTGAGACAGCAGTATTAGATTGCGAAGCACCATTGCAGGTTTTCTGTATCCCTTGTAGCTCCAAATCAACGATGAAACACAGAAATTGCATCGATAATGAATACAAAAAGCAAAATGTCGACTTATTTATAAGAGGAGTAACTCTTCCAATAGTTCGTGCTTTGAGCCTTTCCTGGGACAGCAGTATTAGATTCCGATGCACCATTGCAGGTTTACTGTATCCCTTGGACCTTCAAATCAACGATGAAACACAGAAATTGCATCGATATTGAATACAAAAAGCAAAATGTCGACTTATTTATAAGAGGAGTAACTCTTCTAACAGTTCGTGCTTTGAGCCTTTCCTGGGGCAGCAGTATTAGATTCCGATGCACCATTGCAGGTTTACTGTATCCCTTGGACCTTCAAATCAACGATGAAACACAGAAATTGCATCGATATTGAATACAAAAGGCAAAATGTCGCCTTATTTATAAGAGGAGTAACTCTTCTAATAGTTCGTGCTTTGAGCCTTTCCTGGGACAGCAGTATTAAATTCCGATGCACCATTGAAGGTTTACTGTACCCTTGGACCTTCAAATCAACGATGAAACACAGAAATTGCATCGATGTTTAATACAAAAGGCAAAATTTCGAATTATTTACAAGAGGAGTAACTCTTCTAATAGTTCGTGCTTTGAGCCTTTCCTGGGACAGCAGTATTAGATTCCGATGCACCATTGCAGGTTTACTGTATCCCTTGGACCTTCAAATCAACGATGAAACACAGAAATTGCATCGATATTGAATACAAAAGGCAAAATGTCGACTTATTTACAAGAGGAGTAACTCTTCTAATAGTTCGAGCTTTGAGCCTTTCCTGGGACAGCAGTATTAGATTCCGATGCACCATTGCAGGTTTACTGTATCCCTTGGACCTTCAAATCAACGATGAAACACAGAAATTGCGTCGATATTGAATACAAAAGGCAAAATGTCGACTTATTTACAAGAGGAGTAACTCTTCTAATAGTTCGTGCTTTGAGCCTTTCCTGGGACAGCAGTATTAGATTCCGATGCACCATTGCAGGTTTACTGTATCCCTTGGACCTTAAAATCAACGATGAAACACAGAAATTGCATCGATATTGAATACAAAAGGCAAAATTTCGACTTATTTACAAGAGGAGTAATTCTTTTAATAGTTCGTGCTTTGAGCCTTTCCTGGGACAGCAGTATTAGATTCCGATGCATCATTGCAGGTTTACTGTATCCCTTGGACCTTCAAATCAACGATGAAACACAGAAATTGCATCGATATTGATTACAAAGGGCTAAATGTCGACTTATTTATAAGAGGAGTATCTCTTCGAATAGTTCGTGGTTTGAGCCTTTCCTGGGACAGCAGTATTAGATTCCGATGCACCATTGCAGGTTTACTGTATCCCTTGGAAAATCAAATCAACGATGAAACACAGAAATTGCATAGATATTGAATACAAAAGGAAAAATGTCGACTTATTTATAAGAGGAGTAACTCTTCTAATAGTTCGTGCTCTGGCCTATCCTGGGACATCAGTATTACATTCCGATGCACCATTGCAGGTTCACTGTTTCCCTTGGACCTTTATATCAACGATGAAACACAGAAATTGCATCGATTTTGAATACAAAAGGAAAAATGTCGACTTATTCACAAGAGGAGTAACTCTTCTAATAGTTCGTGCTTTGAGCCTTTCCTGGGACTGCAGTATTAAACTCCGATGCACCATTGCAGGTTTACTGTATCCCTTGGACCTTCAAATCAACGATGAAACACAGAAATTGCATCGATGTTGAATACAAAAGGCAATATGTCGATATATTTACAAGAGGAGTAACTCTTCTAATAGTTCGTGCTTTGAGCCTTTCCTGGGACAGCTGTATTAGATTCAGATGCACCATTGCAGGTGTACTGTATCCCTTGGACCTTCAAATCAACGATGAAACACAGAAAGTGCTTCGATATTGAATATAAAAGGCAAAATGTCGACTTATTTACAAGAGGAGTAAATCTTCTAATAGTTCGTGATTTAAGCCTTTCGTGGGACAGCAGTATTAGATTCCGATGCACCATTGCAGGTTTACTGTATCCCTTGGACCTTCAAATCTACGATGAAACACAGAAAATGCTTCGATATTGAATATAAAAGGCAAAATGTCGACTTATTTACAAGAGGAGTAAATCTTCTAATAGTTCGTGATTTAAGCCTTTCGTGGGACAGCAGTATTAGATTCCGATGCACCATTGCAGGTTTACTGTATCCCTTGAACCTTCAAATTAACGATGAAACACAGAAATTGAGGAGATATTTAATACAAAATGCAAAATGTCGACTTATTTATAAGAGGAGTAACTCTTCTAATAGTTCGTGCTTTGAGCCTTTCCTGGGACAGCAGTATTAGATTCCGATGTACCATTGCAGGTTTACTGTATCCCTTGGACATTCAAATCAACGATGAAACACAGAAATTGCATCGATGTTGAATACAAAAGGCAATATGTCGACATATTTATAAGAGGAGTAACTCTTCTAATAGTTCGTGTTTTAGACTTTCCTGGGACAGCAGTATTAGATTCCGATGCACCATTGCAGGTTTACTGTATCCCTTGGACCTTCAAATCAACGATGAAACTCAGATATTGCAACGATATTGATTACAAAAGGCAAAATGTCGACTTATTTATAAGAGGAGTAACTCTTCGAATAGTTCGTGTTTTAGACTTTCCTGGGACAGCAGTATTAGATTCCGATGCACCATTGCAGGTTTACTGTATCCCTTGAACCTTCAAATTAACGATGAAACACAGAAATTGAGGAGATATTGAATACAAAATGCAAAATGTCGACTTATTTATAAGAGGAGTAACTCTTCTAATAGTTCGTGCTTTGAGCCTTTCCTGGGACAGCAGTATTAGATTCCGATGTACCATTGCAGGTTTACTGTATCCCTTGGACATTCAAATCAACGATGAAACACAGAAAATGCTTCGATATTGAATATAAAAGGCAATATGTCGACTTATTTACAAGAGGAGTAAATCTTCTAATAGTTCGTGATTTAAGCCTTTCGTGGGACAGCAGTATTAGATTCCGATGCACCATTGCAGGTTTACTGTATCCCTTGGACCTTCAAATCAACGATGAAACTCAGAAATTGCAACGATATTGATTACAAAAGGCAAAATGTCGACTTATTTATAAGAGGAGTAACTCTTCTAATAGTTCGGGATTTTAGCCTTTCCTGGGACAGCAATATTAGATTCCGAAGCACCATTGCTGGTTTACTGTATCCCTTGGTCCTTCAAATCAACGATGAAACACAGAAATTGCATCGATGTTTAATACAAAAGGCAAAATGTCGACTTATTTATAAGAGGAGTAGCTCTTCTAATAGTTCGTGCTTTGAGCCTTTCCTGGGAAAGCTGTATTAGATTCAGATGCACCATTGCAGGTGTACTGTATCCCTTGGACCTTCAAATCAACGATGAAACACAGAAATTGCATCGATATTGAATACAAAAGGCAAAATGTCGACTTATTTATAAGAGGAGTAACTCTTCTAATAGTTCGTGCTTTGAGCCTTTACTGGGACTGCAGTATTAGAATCCGATGAACCATTGCAGGTTTACAGTATCCCTTGGACCTTCAAATCAACGATGAAACACAGAAATTGCATCGATGTTGAATACAAAAGGCAAAATGTCGACTTATTTATAAGAGGAGTAACTCTTCTAATAGTTCGTCTTTGAACCTTTCCTGGGACAGCAGTTTTAGACTGCGATGCACCATTGCAGGTTTACTGTATCCCTTGGACATTCAAACAACGATAAAACACAGAAATTGCATCGATATTGAATACAAAAGGCAAAATGTCGATTTATTTATAAGAGGAGTAACTCTTCTGATAGATCGTGATTTGGGCCTTTCCTGGGACAGCAGTATTTGATTCCGATGCACCATTGCAGGTTTACTGTATCCCTTGGACCTTCAACTCAACGATGAAACACAGAAATTGCATCGATATTGAATACAAAAGGCAAAATGTCGACTTATTTATAAGAGGAGTAACTCCTCTAATAGTTCGTGCTTTGTGCCTTTCCTGGGACATCAGTATGAGATTCCGATGCACCATTGCAGGTTTACTGTATCAATTGAACCTTCAAATCAACGATGAAACACAGAAATTGCATCTCTGTTGAATACAAAAGGCAAAATGTCGACTTATTTTTATGAAGAGAAACTCTTCTAATAGTTCGTGTTTTGTGCCTTTCCTGGGACAGCAGTATTAGATTCCGATGCACCATTGGAGGTTTACTGTATCCCTTGGACCTTAACATCAACGATGAAACACAGAAATTGCATCGATATTGAAAACAAAAGTCAAAATGTCGACTTATTTATAAGAGGAGTAACTCTTCTAACAGTTCGTGCTTTGAGCCTTTCCTGGGGCAGCAGTATTAGATTCCGATGCACCATTGCAGGTTTACTGTATCCCTTGGACCTTCAAATCTACGATGAAACACAGAAATTGCATCGATATTGAATACAAAAGGCAAAATGTCGACTTATTTACAAGAGGAGTAACTCTTCTAATAGTTCGTGATTTAAGCCTTTCGTGGGACAGCAGTGCTAGATTCCGATGCACCATTGCAGGTTTACTGTATCCCTTGGACCTTCAAACCAACGATGAAACACAGAAATTGCATCGATATTGAATACGAAAGGCAAAATGTCGACTTATTTATAAGAGGAGTAACTCTTCTAACAGTTCGTGCTTTGAGCCTTCCCTGGGGCAGCAGTATTAGTTCCGATGCACCATTGCAGGTTTACTGTATCCCTTGGACCCTCAAATCAACGATGAAACACAGAAGTTGCATCGATATTGAATACAAAAGGCAAAATGTCCACTTATTTACAAGAGGAGTAACTCTTCTAATAGTTCGTGCTTTTAGCCTTTCCTGGGACAGTAGTATTAGATTCCGATGCACCATTGCAGGTTTACTGTATCGCTTGGACCTTCAAATCAACGATGAAACACAGAAATTGCATCGATGTTGAATACAAAAGGCAATATGTCGACATATTTATAAGAGGAGTAACTCTTCTAATAGTTCGTGCTTTTAGACTTTCCTGGGACAGCAGTATTAGATTCCGATGCACCATTGCAGGTTTACTGTATCCCTTGGACCTTCAAATCAACGATGAAACACAGAAATTGCATCGATATTGAATACAAAATGCAAAATGTCGACTTATTTATAAGAGGAGTAACTCTTCTAACAGTTCGTGCTTTGAGCCTTTCCTCGGGCAGCAGTATTAGATTCCGATGCAGCATTGCAGGTTTAATGTATCCCTTGGACCTTTAAATCAACGATGAAACACAGAAGTTGCATCGATATTGAATACAAACGGCAAAATGTCGACTTATTTATAAGAGGAGTAACTCTTCTAATAGTTCGTGCTTTGAGCCTTTCCTGGGACAGCAGTATTAGATTCCGATGCACCATTGCAGGTTTACTGTATCCCTTGGACCTTCAAATCAACGACGAAACACAGAAATTGCATCGATATTGAATACAAAATGCAAAATTTCGACTTATTTATAAGAGGAGTAACTCTTCTAATAGTTCGTGCTTTTAGCCTTTCCTGGGACAGCAGTATTAGATTCCGATGCACAATTGCAGGTTTACTGTATCCCTTGGAGGTTCAAATCAAAGATGAAACACAGAAATTGCATCGATATTGAATACAAAATGCAAAATGTCGACTTATTTACAAGAGGAGTAATTCTTCTAATTGCTCGTGTTTGAGCCTTTCCTGGGACAGCAGTATTAGATTCCGATGCACCATTGCAGGTTTACTGTATACCTTGGACCTTCAAAACAACGATGAAACACAGAAATTGCATCGATATTGAATACAAAATGCAAAATGTCGACTTATTTATAAGAGGAGTAACTCTTCTAATAGTTAGTGCTTTGAGCCTTTCCTGGGACAGCAGTATTAGATTCCGATGCACCATTGCAGGTTTACTGTATCCCTTGGACCTCAAAATCACGATGAAACACAGAAATTGCATCGATATTGAATACAAAAGGCAAAATGTCGACTCATTTACTAGAGGAGTAACTCTTCTAATAGTTCGTGCTTTGAGCTTTTCCTGAGACAGCAGTATTAGATTGCGAAGCACCATTGCAGGTTTTCTGTATCCCTTGGAGCTCCAAATCAACGATGAAACACAGAAATTGCATCGATAATGAATACAAAAAGCAAAATGTCGACTTATTTATAAGA
Source organism: Schistocerca cancellata (assembly GCF_023864275.1). NCBI lineage: Eukaryota > Metazoa > Arthropoda > Insecta > Orthoptera > Acrididae > Schistocerca > Schistocerca cancellata. The sequence continues at coordinate 91,601,886 of NC_064627.1, forward strand.
GGAGTAACTCTTCCAATAGTTCGTGCTTTGAGCCTTTCCAGGGACAGCAGTATTAGATTCCGATGTACCATTGCAGGTTTACTGTATCCCTTGGACCTTCAAATCAACGATGAAACACAGAAATTGCATCGATATTGAATACGAAAGGCAAAATGTCGACTAATTTATAAGAGGAGTAACTCTTCTAATAGTTCGTGCTTTGAGCCTTTCCTGGGACAGCAGTATGAGATTCCGATGCACCATTGCAGGTTTACTGTATCCCTTGGACCTTCAAATCAACGATGGAACACAGAAATTGCATCGATATTGAATACAAAAGGCAAAATGTCGACTTATTTACAAGATGAGTAACTCTTCTAATAGTTCGTGATTTAAGCCTTTCGTGGGACAGCAGTGCTAGATTCCGATGCACCATTGCAGGTTTACTGTATCCCTTGAACCTTCAAATTAACGATGAAACACAGAAATTGCAGCGATATTGAATACAAAATGCAAAATGTCGACTTATTTATAAGAGGAGTAACTCTTCTAACAGTTCGTGCTTTGAGCCTTTCCTGGGGCAGCAGTATTAGTTCCGATGCACCATTGCAGGTTTACTGTATCCCTTGGACCTTCAAATCAACGATGAAACACAGAAGTTGCATCGATATTGAATACAAAAGGCAAAATGTCCACTTATTTACAAGAGGAGTAACTCTTCTAATAGTTCGTGCTTTTAGCCTTTCCTGGGACAGTAGTATTAGATTCCGATGCACCATTGCAGGTTTACTGTATCCCTTGGACCTTCAAATCAACGATGAAACACAGAAATTGCATCGATGTTGAATACAAAAGGCAATATGTCGACATATTTATAAGAGGAGTAACTCTTCTAATAGTTCGTGCTTTTAGACTTTCCTGGGACAGCAGTATTAGATTCCGAAGCACCATTGCAGGTTTACTGTATCCCTTGGACCTTCAAATCAACGATGAAACACAGAAATTGCATCGATATTGAATACAAAAGGCAAAATGTCGACTTATTTATAAGAGGAGTAACTCTTCTAACATTTCGTGCTTTGAGCCTTTCCTGGGGCAGCAGTATTAGATTCCGATGCAGCATTGCAGGTTTACTGTATCCCTTGGACCTTTAAATCAACGATGAAACACAGAAGTTGCATCGATATTGAATACAAAAGCAAAATGTCGACTTATTTATAAGAGGAGTAACTCTTCTAATAGTTCGTGCTTTGAGCCTTTCCTCGGACAGCAGTATTAGATTCCGATGCACCATTGCAGGTTTACTGTATCCCTTGGACCTTCAAATCAACGACGAAACACAGAAATTGCATCGATATTGAATACAAAAGGCAAAATTTCGACTTATTTATAAGAGGAGTAACTCTTCTAATAGTTCGTGCTTTTAGCCTTTCCTGGGACAGCAGTATTAGATTCCGATGCACAATTGCAGGTTTACTGTATTCCTTGGAGGTTCAAATCAACGATGAAACACAGAAATTGCATCGATATTGAATACAAAATGCAAAATGTCGACTTATTTACAAGAGGAGTAATTCTTCTAATTGCTCGTGCTTTGAGCCTTTCCTGGGACAGCAGTATTAGATTCCGATGCACCATTGCAGGTTTACTGTATACCTTGGACCTTCAAATCAACGATGAAACACAGAAATTGCATCGATATTGAATACAAAAGGCAAAATGTCGACTTATTTATAAGAGGAGTAACTCTTCTAATAGTTAGTGCTTTGAGCCTTTCCTGGGACAGCAGTATTAGATTCCGATGCACCATTGCAGGTTTACTGTATCCCTTGGACCTCAAAATCACGATGATACACAGAAATTGCATCGATATTGAATACAAAAGGCAAAATGTCGACTCATTTACTAGAGGAGTAACTCTTCTAATAGTTCGTGCTTTGAGCTTTTCCTGAGACAGCAGTATTAGATTGCGAAGCACCATTGCAGCTTTTCTGTATCCCTTGTAGCTCCAAATCAACGATGAAACACAGAAATGGCATCGATAATGAATACAAAAAGCAAAATGTCGACTTATTTATAAGAGGAGTAACTCTTCCAATTGTTCGTGCTTTGAGCCTTTCCTGGGACAGCAGTATTAGATTCCGATGTACCATTGCAGGTTTACTGTATCCCTTGGACCTTCAAATCAACGATGAAACACAGAAATTGCATCGATATTGAATACGAAAGGCAAAATGTCGACTAATTTATAAGAGGAGTAACTCTTCTAACAGTTCGTGCTTTGAGCCTTTCCTGGGGCAGCAGTGTTAGTTCCGATGCACCATTGCAGGTTTACTGTATCCCTTGGACCTCCAAATCAACGATGAAACACAGAAGTTGCATCGATATTGCATACAAAAGGCAAAATGTCCACTTATTTACAAGAGGAGTAACTCTTCTAATAGTTCGTGCTTTTAGCCTTTCCTGGGACAGTAGTATTAGATTCCGATGCACCATTGCAGGTTTACTGTATCCCTTGGACCTTCAAATCAACGATGAAACACAGAAATTGCATCGATGTTGAATACAAAAGGCAATATGTCGACATATTTATAAGAGGAGTAACTCTTCTAATAGTTCGTGCTTTTAGACTTTCCTGGAACAGCAGTATTAGATTCCGATGCACCATTGCAGGTTTACTGTATCCCTTGGACCTTCAAATCAACGATGAAACACAGAAATTGCATCGATATTGAATACAAAAAGCAAAATGTCGACTTATTTATAAGAGGAGTAACTCTTCTAACAGTTCGTGCTTTGAGCCTTTCCTGGGGCAGCAGTATTAGATTCCGATGCACCATTGCAGGTTTACTGTATCCCTTGGACCTTCAAATCAAAGATGAAACACAGAAATTTCATCGATATTAAATACAAAAGCAAAATGTCGACTTATTTATAAGAGGAGTAACTCTTCTAATAGTTCGTGCTTTGAGCCTTTCCTGGAACAGCAGTATGAGATTCCGATGCGCCATTGCAGGTTTACTGTATCCCTTGGACCTTCAAATCAACGATGGAACACAGAAATTGCATCGATATTGAATACAAAAGGCAAAATGTCGACTTCCTTATAAGAGGAGTAACTCTTCTAATAGTTCGTGCTTTGAGCCTTTCCTGGGACAGCAGTATTAGATTCCGATGCACCATTGCAGGTTTACTGTATCCCTTGGACCTTCAAATCAACGATGAAACACAGAAATTGCATCGATATTGAATACAAAAGGCAAAATGTCGACTTATTCACAAGAGGAGTAACTCTTCTAATAGTTCGTGCTTTGAGCATTTCTTGGGACAGCCGTATTAGATTCCGATGCACCATTGCAGGTTTACTGTATCCCTTGGAAAATCAAATCAACGATGAAACACAGAAATTGCATAGATATTGAATACAAAAGGAAAAATGTCGCCTTATTTATAAGAGGAGTAACTCTTCTAATAGTTCGTGCTCTGGCCTATCCTGGGACATCAGTATTACATTCCGATGCACCATTGCAGGTTCACTGTTTCCCTTGGACCTTTATATCAACGATGAAACACAGAAATTGCATCGATTTTGAATACAAAAGGAAAAATGTCGACTTATTCACAAGAGGAGTAACTCTTCTAATAGTTCGTGCTTTGAGCCTTTCCTGGGACAGCAGTATTAAATTCCGATGCACCATTGCAGGTTTACTGTATCCCTTGGACCTTCAAATCAACGATGAAACACAGAAATTGCATCGATGTTGAATACAAAAGGCAAAATGTCGACTTATTTTTATGAGGAGAAACTCATCTAATAGTTCGTGTTTTGTGCCTATCCTGGGTCAGCAGTATTGGATTCCGATGCACCATTGCAGGTTTACTGTATCCCTTGGACCTTTAAATAAACGATGAATCACAGAACATGCATCGATATTGAAAACAAAAGTCAAAATGTCGACTTATTTATAAAACGAGTAACTCTTCTAATAGTTCGTGCTTTGAGCCTTTCCGGGGGAAGCAGTATTAGATTCCGATGCACCATTGCATGTTTACTGTATCCCTTGGACCTTCAAATCTACGATGAAACACAGAAAATGCTTCGATATTGAATATAAAAGGCAAAATGTCGACTTATTTACAAGAGGAGTAAATCTTCTAATAGTTCGTGATTTAAGCCTTTCGTGGGACAGCAGTATTAGATTCCGATGCACCATTGCAGGTTTACTGTATCCCTTGGACCTTCAAATTAACGATGAAACACAGAAATTGAGGAGATATTGAATACAAAATGCAAAATGTCGACTTATTTATAAGAGGAGTAACTCTTCTAATAGTTCGTGTTTTGAGCCTTTCCTGGGACAGCAGTATTAGATTCCGATGTACCATTGCAGGTTTACTGTATCCCTTGGACATTCAAATCAACGATGAAACACAGAAATTGCATCGATGTTGAATACAAAAGGCAATATGTCGACATATTTATAAGAGGAGTAACTCTTCTAATAGTTCGTGTTTTAGACTTTCCTGGGACAGCAGTATTAGATTCCGATGCACCATTGCAGGTTTACTGTATCCCTTGGACCTTCAAATCAACGATGAAACTCAGAAATTGCAACGATGTTGAATACAAAAGGCAATATGTCGACATATTTATAAGAGGTGTAACTCTTCTAATAGATCGTGTTTTAGACTTTCCTGGGACAGCAGTATTAGATTCCGATGCACCATTGCAGGTTTACTGTATCCCTTGGACCTTCAAATCAACGATGAAACACAGAAATTGCATCGATATTGAATACAAAAGGCAAAATGTCGACTTATTTATAAGAGGAGTAACTCTTCTAATAGTTCGTGCTTTGAGCCTTTCCTGGGACAGCAGTATTAGCTTCCGATGCACCATTGCAGGTTTACTGTATCATTTGGACCTCAAACTCACGATGAAACACATAAATTGCATCGATATTGAATACAAATGGCAAAATGTCGACTCATTTACTAGAGGAGTATCTCTTCTAATAGTTCGTGCTTTGAGCCTTTCCTGGGACAGCAGTATTAGATTCCGATGCACCATTGCAGGTTTACTGTATCCCTTGGACCTTCAAATCAACGATGAAACACAGAAATTGCATCGACATTGAATACAAAAGGCAAAATGTCGACTTATTTACAAGAGGTGTAACTCTTTAAATAGTTCGTGTTTGAGCCTTTCCTGGGACTGCAGTATTAGATTCCGATGCACCATTGCAGGTTTACTGTATCCCTTGGACCTTTAAATCAACGATGAAACACAGAAATTGCATCGATATTGAATACAAAAAGCAAAATGTCGACTTATTTACAAGAGGTGTAACTCTTTAAATAGTTCGTGCTTTGAGCCTTTCCTGGGACAGCAGTATTAGATCCCGATGCACCATTGCAGGTTCATTGTATCACTTGGACCTTCACATCAACGATGAAACATAAAAATTTCATCGATATTGAATACAAAAGCAAAAATTCGACTTATTTATAAGAGGAGTAACTCTTCTAATAGTTCGTGCTTTGAGCATTTAATGGGACAGCAGTATGAGATTCCGATGCACCACTGCAGGTTTACTGTATCCCTTGGACCTTCAAATCAACGATGGAACACAGAAATTGCATCGATATTGAATACAAAAGGCAAAAGGTCGACTTCTTTATAAGAGGGGTAACTCTTCTAATAGATCGTGCTTTGAGCCTTTCCTGGGACAGCAGTATTAGATTCCGATGCACCATTGCAGATTTACTGTATCCCTTGGACCTTCAAATCAACGATGACACACAGAAATTGCATCGATATTGAATACAAAAGGCAAAATTTCGACTTATTTACAAGAGGAGAAACTGTTCTAGTAGTTCGTGCTTTGAGCCATTCCTGGGACAGCAGTATTAAATTCCGATGCTCCATTGCAGGTTCACTGTATCCCCTGGACCTTCAAATCAACGATGAAACACAGAAATTGCATCGATATTGAATACAAAAGGCAAAATGTCGACTTATTCGCAAGAGGAGTAACTCTTCTAATAGTTCGTGGTTTGAGCATTTCTTGGGACAGCAGTATTAGATTACGATGCACCATTGCAGGTTTACTGTTTCCCTTGGACCTTCATATCAACAATGAAACACAGAAATTGCATCGATATTGAATACAAAAGGGAAAATGTCGACTTATTTACAAGAGGATTAACTCTTCTAATAGTTCGTGCTTTTAGCCTTCCCTGGGACAGCAGTATTAGATTCCGATGCACCATTTCAGGTTTACTATATCCCTTGGACCTTCAAATCAACGATGAAACACAGAAATTGAATCGATATTGAATACAAGAGGCAAAATGTCGCCTTATTTACAAGAGGAGTAACTCTTCTAATAGTTCTTGCTTTGAGCCTTTCCTGGGATAGCAGTATTAGATTCCGTTGCACCATTGCATGTTTACTGTATCCCTTGCCCCTCCCAATCAACGATGAAACACAGAAATTGCATCGACATCGAATACAAAAGGCAAAATGTCGACTTATTTACAAGAGGAATAACTCTTCTAATAGTTCGTGCTTTGAGCCTTTCCTGGGACAGCAGTATTAGATTCCGATGCACCATTGCAGGTTTACTGTATCTCTAGGACCTTCAAATCAACGATGAAACACAGAAACTGCATCGATATTGATTACAAAATTCAAAATGCCGACATATTTATAAGAGGAGTAACTCTTGTAATAGTTCGTGCTTTGAGCCTTTCCTGGGACTGCAGTATTAGATCCAGATGCACCATTGCAGGTTTACTGTATCCCTTGAACCTTCAAATCAACAATGAAACACAGAAATTGCATCGAAATTGAATACAAAAGGCAAAATGTCGACTTGTTTACAAGAGGAGTAACTCTTTTAATAGTTCGTGCTTTGAGCCTTCCCTGGGACAGCAGTATTAGATTCAGATGCACCTTTGCAAAATCACTGTATCCCTTGGACCTTCAAATCAACGATGAAAAACAGAAATTGCATCGATATTGAATACAAAAGGGAAAATTTTGACTTATTTATAAGAGGAATAACTCTTCTAATAGTTCGGGATTTGAGCCTTTCCTGGGACAGCAGTATTAGATTTCGATGCACCATTGCAGGTTTAGTGTGTCCCTTGGAAATTCAAATCAACGATGAAACACAGAAATTGCATCGATATTGAATACAAAAGCAAAATATCGACTTATTTACAAGAGGAGTAACTCTTCTAATAGTTCGTGTTTTGAGCCTTTCCTGGGACAGCAGTATTAGATTCCGATGCACCATTGCAGGTTTACTGTATCCCTTGGACCTTCAAATCATCGATGAAACACAGAAATTGCATCGATATTGAATACAAAACAAAATTTCGACATATTTACAAGAGGAGTAACTCTTCTAATAGTTCGTGCTTTGAGCATTTAATGGGACAGCAGTATGAGATTCCGATGCACCACTACAGGTTTACTGTATCCCTTGGACCTTAAAATCAACGATGGAACACAGAAATTGCATCGATATTGAATACAAAAGGCAAAAGGTCGACTTCTTTATAAGAGGGGTAACTCTTCTAATAGATCGTGCTTTGAGCCTTTCCTGGGACAGCAGTATTAGATTCCGATGCACCATTGCAGATTTACTGTATCCCTTGGACCTTCAAATCAACGATGACATACAGAAATTGCATCGATATTGAATACAAAAGGCAAAATTTCGACTTATTTACAAGAGGAGAAACTGTTCTAGTAGTTCGTGCTTTGAGCCATTCCTGGGACAGCAGTATTAGATTCCGATGCTCCATTGCAGGTTCACTGTACCCCTGGACCTTCAAATCAACGATGAAACACAGAAATTGCATCGATATTGAATACAAAAGGCAAAATGTCGACTTATTCGCAAGAGGAGTAACTGTTCTAATAGTTCGTGGTTTGAGCATTTCTTGGGACAGCAGTATTAGATTACGATGCACCATTGCAGGTTTACTGTTTCCCTTGGACCTTCATATCAACAATGAAACACAGAAATTGCATCGATATTGAATACAAAAGGGAAAATGTCGACTTATTTACAAGAGGATTAACTCTTCTAATAGTTCGTGCTTTGAGCCTTTCCTGGGACAGCAGTATTAGATTCCGATGCACCATTGCAGGTTTACTGTATCTCTAGGACCTTCAAATCAACGATGAAACACAGAAACTGCATCGATATTGATTAGAAAATTCAAAATGCCGACATATTTATAAGAGGAGTAACTCTTGTAATAGTTCGTGCTTTGAGCCTCTCCTGGGACTGCAGTATTAGATCCTGATGCACCATTGCAGGTTTACAGTATCCCTTGGACCTTCAAATCAACGATGAAACACAGAAATTGCATCGATGTTGAATACAAAAGGCAAAATGTCGACTTATTTATAAGAGGAGTAACTGTTCTAATAGTTCGTGCTTGGAGCCTTTCCTGGGACAGCAGTATTAGATTCCGATGCACCATTGCAGGTTTACTGTATCCCTTGGACCTTCAAACAACGATGAAACACAGAAATTGCATCGATATTAAATACAAAAGGCAAAATGTCGACTTATTTATAAGAGGAGTAACTCTTCTAACAGTTCGTGCTTTGAGCCTTTCCTGGGGCAGCAGTATTAGATTCCGATGCACCATTGCAGGTTTACTGTATCCCTTGGACCTTCAAATCAAAGATGAAACACAGAAATTTCATCGATATTAAATACAAAAGCAAAATGTCGACTTATTTATAAGAGGAGTAACTCTTCTAATAGTTCGTGCTTTGAGCCTTTCCTGGAACAGCAGTATGAGATTCCGATGCGCCATTGCAGGTTTACTGTATCCCTTGGACCTTCAAGTCAACGATGAAACACAGAAATTGCATCGATATTGATTACAAAAGGCAAAACGCCGACTTATTTATAAGACGAGTAACTCTTCTAATATTTCGGGTTTGAGCCTTTCCTGGGACAGCAACATTAGATTCCGAAGCACCATTGCTGGTTTACTGTATCCCTTGGACCTTCAAATCAACGATGAAACACAGAAATTGCATCGATATTGATTACAAAAGGCAAAATGTCGACTTATTTATAAGAGGAGTAACTCTTCTAATAGTTCGTGCTTTGAGCCTTTCCTGGGACAACAGTATTAGATTCCGATGCACCATTGCAGGTTTACTGTATCCCTTGGACCTTCAAATCAACGATGAAACACCGAAATTGCATCGATATTGAATACAAAAGGCAAAATGTCGACTTATTTATAAGAGGAGGAACTCTTCTAATAGTTCGTGCTTTGAGGCTTTCCTTGGACAGCAGTATTAGATTCCGATGCACCATTGCAGGTTTACAGTATCCTTTGGACCTTCAACTCAACGATGAAACACAAGAATTGCATCGATGTTGAATACAAAAGGCAATATGTCGACTTATTTATAAGAGGAGTAACAGTTCTAATAGTTCCTGCTTTGAGCCTTTCCTGGGACAGCAGTATTAGATTCCGATGCACCATTGCAGGTTTACTGTATCCCTTGGACCTTCGAACAACGATGAAACACAGAATTTGCATCGATATTAAATACAAAAGGCAAAATGTCGACTTAGTTATACGAGGAGTATCTCTTCTAATAGTTCGTGCTTTGAGCCATTCCTGGGACTGCAGTATTAGATTCCGATGCACCATTGCAGGTTTACAGTATCCCTTGGACCTTCAAATCAACGATGAAACACAGAAATTGCATCGATGTTGAATACAAAAGGCAAAATGTCGACTTACTTATAAGAGGAGTAACTCTTCTAATAGTTCGTCTTTTGAGCCTTTCCTGGGACAGCAGTTTTAGATTGCGATGCACCATTGCAGGTTTACTATATCCCTTGGACCTTCAAACAACGATAAAACACAGAAATTGCATTGATATTGAATACAAAAGGCAAAATGTCGATTTATTTATAAGAGGAGTAACTCTTCAAATAATTCGTGATTTGGGCCTTTCCATGGACAGCAGTATTAGATTCCGATGCACCATTGCATGTTTACTGTATCCCTTGGACCTTCAACTCAACGATGAAACACAGAAATTGCATCGATGTTGAATACAAATGGCAAAATTTCGACTTATTTATAAGAGGAGTAACTCTTCTAATAGTTCGTGCTTTGAGCCTTTCCTGGGACAGCAGTATTAGATTCCGATGCACCATTGCAGGTTTACTGTATCCCTTGGACCTTCAAATCAACGATGAAACACAGAAATTGCATCGATGTTGAATACAAAAGGCCAAATGTCGACTTATTTTTATGAGGAGTAACTCTTGTAATAGTTCGTGTTTTGTGCCTTTCCCGGGACTGCAGTATTAGATTCCGATGCACCATTGCAGGTTTACTGTATCCCTTGGACCTTTAAATCAACGATGAAACACAGAAATTGCATCGATGTTGAATACAAAAGGCCAAATGTCGACTTATTTTTATGAGGAGTAACTCTTCTAATAGTACGTGTTTTGTGCCTTTCCTGGGACAGTAGTATTAGATTCCGATGCACCATTGCAGGTTTACTGTATCCCTTGGACCTTTAAATCAACGATGAAACGCAGAAATTGCATCGATATTGAATACAAAAGGCAAAATGTCGACTTATTTATAACAGGAGTAACTCTTCTAATAGTTCGTGCTTTGAGCCTTTCCTGGGACAGCAGTATTAGATTCCGATGCACCATTGCAGGTTTACTGTATCTCTTGGACCTTCAAATCAATGATGAAACACAGATATTGCATTGATATTGAATACAAAAGGCAAAATGTCGACTTATTTACAAGAGGAGTAACTCTTCTAATAGTTCGTGCTTTGAGCTTTTCCTGGGGCAGCATTATTAGAATCTGATGCACCATTGCAGGTTTACTGTATCCCTTGGACCTTCAAATCAACGATGAAACACAGAAATTGCATCGATATTGAATACAAAACAAAATTTCGACTTATTTACAAGAGGAGTAACTCTTCTAATAGTTCGTGGTTTGAGCCTTTCCTGGGACAGAAGTATTAGCTTCCGATGCACCATTGCAGGTTTACTGTATCCCTTGGACCTTCAAATCAACGATGAAACACAGAAATTGTATCGATATTGAATACAAAAGTCAAAATGTCGACATTATTTATAAGAGGAGTAACTCTTCCAATATTTCGTGTTTTGAGCCTTTCCTGGGACAGCAGTATTAGATTCCGATGCACCATTGCAGGTTTACCGTATCCCTTGGACCTTCAAATCAACGATGAAACACAGAAATTGCATCGATATTGAATACAAAAGGCAATATGTCGACTTATTTATAAGAGGAGTAACTCTTCTAATAGTTCGTGCTTTGAGCCTTTCCTGGCACAGCAGTATTAGATCCCGATGCACCATTGCAGGTTTACTGTATCCCTTGGACCTTCAAATCAACGATGAACCATAGAAATTGTATCGAAATTGAATACAAAAGGCAAAATGTCGACTTATTTATAAGAGGAGTAACTGTTCTAATAGTTCGTGCTTTGAGCCTTTCCTGGGACAGCAGTATTAGATTCCGATGCACCATTGCAGGTTTACTGTATCCCTTGGACCTTCAAACAACGATGAAACACAGAAATTGCATCGATATTAAATACAAAAGGCAAAATGTCGACTTATTTATACGAGGAGTAACTCTTCTAACAGTTCGTGCTTTGAGCCTTTCCTGGGACTGCAGTATTAGATTCCGATGCACCATTGCAGGTTTACAGTATCCCTTGGACCTTCAAATCAACGATGAAACACAGAAATTGCATCGATATTGATTACAAAAGGCAAAATGTCGACTTATTTATAAGAGGAGTAACTCTTCTAATAGTTCGTCTTTTGAGCCTTTCCTGGGACAGCAGTTTTAGATTGCGATGCACCATTGCAGGTTTACTGTATCCCTTGGACCTTCAAGTCAACGATGAAACACAGAAATTGCATCGATATTGATTACAAAAGGCAAAACGCCGACTTATTTATAAGACGAGTAACTCTTCTAATATTTCGGGTTTGAGCCTTTCCTGGGACAGCAATATTAGATTCCGAAGCACCATTGCTGGTTTACTGTATCCCTTGGACCTTCAAATCAACGATGAAACAAAGAAATTGCATCGATATTGATTACAAAAGGCAAAATGTCGACTTATTTATAAGAGGAGTAACTCTTCTAATAGTTCGTGCTTTGAGCCTTTCCTGGGACAGCAGTATTAGATTCCGATGCACCATTGCAGGTTTACTGTATCCCTTGGACCTTCAAATCAACGATGAAACACCGAAATTGCATCGATATTGAATACAAAAGGCAAAGTGTCGACTTATTTATAAGAGGAGTAACTCTTCTAATAGTTCGTCTTTTGAGCCTTTCCTGGGACAGCAGTTTTAGATTGCGGTGCACCATTGCAGGTTTACTATATCCCTTGGACCTTCAAACAACGATAAAACACAGAAATTGCATTGATATTGAATATAAAAGGCAAAATGTCGATTTATTTATAAGAGGAGTAACTCTTCAGATAATTCGTGATTTGGGCCTTTCCATGGACAGCAGTATTAGATTCCGATGCACCATTGCAGGTTTACTGTATCCCTTGGACCTTCAACTCAACGATGAAACACAGAAATTGCATCGATATTGAATACAAATGGCAAAATTTCGACTTATTTATAAGAGGAGTAACTCTTCTAATAGTTCGTGCTTTGAGCCTTTCCTGGGACAGCAGTATTAGATTCCGATGCACCATTGCAGGTTTACTGTATCCCTTGGACCTTCAAATCAACGATTAAACACAGAAATTGCATCGATGTTGAATACAAAAGGCCAAATGTCGACTTATTTTTATGAGGAGTAACTCTTCTAATAGTTCGTGTTTTGTGCCTTTCCCGGGACTGCAGTATTAGATTCCGATGCACCATTGCAGGTTTACTGTATCCCTTGGACCTTTAAATCAACGATGAAACACAGAAATTGCATCGATGTTGAATACAAAAGGCCAAATGTCGACTTATTTTTATGAGGAGTAACTCTTCTAATAGTTCGTGTTTTGTGCCTTTCCTGGGACAGTAGTATTAGATTCCGATGCACCATTGCAGGTTTACTGTATCCCTTGGACCTTTAAATCAACGATGAAACACAGAAATTGCATCGATATTGAATACAAAGGGCAAAATGTCGACTTATTTATAACAGGAGTAACTCTTCTAATAGTTCGTGCTTTGAGCCTTTCCTGGGACAGCAGTATTAGATTCCGATGCACCATTGCAGGTTTACTGTATCTCTTGGACCTTCAAATCAATGATGAAACACAGAAATTGCATTGATATTGAATACAAAAGGCAAAATGTCGACTTATTTACAAGAGGAGTAACTCTTCTAATAGTTCGTGCTTTGAGCTTTTCCTGGGGCAGCATTATTAGAATCTGATGCACCATTGCAGGTTTACTGTATCCCTTGGACCTTCAAATCAACGATGAAACACAGAAATTGCATCAATATTGAATACAAAAGGCAAAATGTCGACTTATTTGCAAAAGGAGTAAATCTTCTAATAGTTCGTGCTTTGACCCTTTCCTGGGACAGCAATATTAGATTCCGAAGCACCATTGCAGGTTTACTGAATCTTTTGGACCTTCAAATCAACGATGAAACACAGAAATTGCATCGATATTGAATACAAAAGGCAAAATGTCGACTTATTTATAAGAGGAGTAAATCTTCTCATAGTTCGTGCTTTGAGCCATTCCTGGGACAGCAGTATTAGATTCCGATGCACCATTGCAGGTTTACTGTATCCCTTGGACCTTCAAATCTACGATGAAACACAGAAATTGCATCGATATTGAATACAAAAGGCAAAATGTCGACTTATTTACAAGAGGAGTAAATCTTCTAATAGTTCGTGATTTAAGCCTTTCGTGGGACAGAAGTATTAGATTCCGATGCACCATTGCAGGTTTACTGTATCCCTTGGACCTTCAAATTAACGTTGAAACACAGAAATTGCATCGATATTGAATACAAAAGGCAAAATGTCGACTTATTTTTATGAGGAGTAACTCTTCTAATAGTTCGTGTTTTGTGCCTTTCCTGGGACAGTAGTATTAGATTCCGATGCACCATTGCAGGTTTACTGTATCCCTTGGACCTTTAAATCAACGATGAAACACAGAAATTGCATCGATATTGAATACAAAGGGCAAAATGTCGACTTATTTATAACAGGAGTAACTCTTCTAATAGTTCGTGCTTTGAGCCTTTCCTGGGACAGCAGTATTAGATTCCGATGCACCATTGCAGGTTTACTGTATCTCTTGGACCTTCAAATCAATGATGAAACACAGAAATTGCATTGATATTGAATACAAAAGGCAAAATGTCGACTTATTTACAAGGGGAGTAACTCTTCTAATAGTTCGTGCTTTTGGCCTTTCTTGGGACAGTAGTATTAGATTCCGATGCACCATTGCAGGTTTACTGTGTCCCTTGGACCTTCAAATCAACGATGAAACACAGAAATTGCATCGATATTGAATACAAAAGGCAAAATGTCGTCTTATTTATAAGAGGAGTAACTCTTCTAATAGTTCGTGCTTTGAGCCTTTCCTAGGACAGCAGTATTAGATTCCGATGCACCATTGCAGGTTTAGTGTTCCCTTGGACCTTCAATGCAACGATGAAACACAGAAATTGCATCGATATTGATTACAAAAGGCAAAATGCCGACTTATTTATAAGAGGAGTAACTCTTCTAATAGTTCGGGTTTGAGCCTTTCCTGGGACAGCAATATTAGATTCCGATGCACCATTGCAGGTTTACCGTATCCCTTGGACCTTCAAATCAACGATGAAACACAGAAATTGCATCAATATTGAATACAAAAGGCAACATGTCGACTTATTTATAAGAGGAATAACTCTTCTAATAGTTCGTGCTTTGAGCCTTTCCTGGCACAGCAGTATTAGATCCCGATGCACCATTGCAGGTTTACTGTATCGCTTGGACCTTCAAATCAACGATGAACCATAGAAATTGTATCGAAATTGAATACAAAAGGCAAAATGTCGACTTATTTATAAGAGGAGTAACTCTTCTAATAGTACGTGCTTTGAGACTTTCCTGGGACAGCAGCATTAGATTCCGATGCACCATTGCAGGTTTACAGTATCCCTTGGACCTTCAAATCAACGATGAAGCACAGAAATTGCATCGATGTTGAATACAAAAGGCAAAATGTCGACTTATTTATAAGAGGAGTAACTCTTCTAATAGTTCGTGCTTTGAGCCTTTCCTGGGACAGCAGTATTAGATTCCGATGCACTATTGCAGGTTTACTGTATCCCTTGGACCTTCAAACAACGATGAAACTCAGAAATTGCATCGATATTAAATACAAAAGGCAAAATGTCGACTTATTTATACGAGGAGTAACTCTTCTAATAGTTCGTGCTTTGAGCCTTTCCTGGGACTGCAGTATTAGATTCCGATGCACCATTGCAGGTTTACAGTATCCCTTGGACCTTCAAATCAACGATGAAACACAGAAATTGCATCGATATAGATTACAAAAGGCAAAATGTCGACTTATTTATAAGAGGAGTAACTCTTCTAATAGTTCGTCTTTTGAGCCTTTCCTGGGACAGCAGTTTTAGATTGCGATGCACCATTGCAGGTTTACTGTATCCCTTGGACCTTCAAGTCAACGATGAAACACAGAAATTGCATCGATATTGATTACAAAAGGCAAAATGCCGACTTATTTATAAGACGAGTAACTCTTCTAATATTTCGGGTTTGAGCCTTTCCTGGGACAGCAGTATTAGATTCCGATGCACCATTGTAGGTTTACTGTATCCCTTGGACCTTCAACTCAACGATGAAACACAGAAATTGCATCGATATTGAATACAAATGGCAAAATTTCGACTTATTTATAAGGGGAGTAACTCTTCTAATAGTTCGTGCTTTGAGCCTTTCCTGGGACAGCAGTATTAGATTCCGATGCACCATTGCAGGTTTACTGTATCCCTTGGACCTTCAAATCAACGATGAAACACAGAAATTGCATCGATGTTGAATACAAAAGGCCAAATGTCGACTTAATTTTATCAGGAGTAACTCTTCTAATAGTTCGTGTTTTGTGCCTTTCCTGGGACAGCAGTATTAGATTCCGATGCACCATTGCAGGTTTACTGTATCCCTTGGACCTTTAAATCAACGATGAAACACAGAAATTGCATCGATGTTGAATACAAAAGGCCAAATGTCGACTTATTTTTATGAGGAGAAACTCTTCTCACAGTTCGTGCTTTGAGCCTTTCCTGGGGCAGCAGTATTAGATTCCGATGCACCATTGCAGGTTTACTGTATCCCTTGGACCTTCAAACAGCGATAAAACACAGAAATTGCATCGATATTGAATACAAAAGGCAAAATGTCGATTTATTTATAAGAGGAGTAACTCTTCTGATAGTTCGTGATTTGGGCCTTTCCATGGACAGCAGTATTAGATTCCGATGCACCATTGCAGGTTTACTGTATCCCTTGGACCTTCAACTCAACGATGAAACACAGAAATTGCATCGATATTGAATACAAATGGCAAAATTTCGACTTATTTATAAGAGGAGTAACTCTTCTAATAGTTCGTGCTTTGAGCCTTTCCTGGGACAGCAGTATTAGATTCCGATGCACCATTGCAGGTTTACTGTATCCCTTGGAGCTTCAAATCAACGATGAAACACAGAAATTGCATCGATGATGAATACAAAAGGCCAAATGTCGACTTAATTTTATCAGGAGTAACTCTTCTAATAGTTCGTGTTTTGTGCCTTTCCTGGGACAGCAGTATTAGATTCCGATGTACCATTGCAGGTTTACGGTATCCCTTGGACCTTTAAATCAACGATGAAACACAGAAATTGCATCGATGTTGAATACAAAAGGCCAAATGTCGACTTATTTTTATGAGGAGTAACTCTTCTAATAGTTCGTGTTTTGTGCCTTTCCTGGGACAGTAGTATTAGATTCCGATGCACCATTGCAGGTTTACTGTATCCCTTGGACCTTTAAATCAACGATGAAACACAGAAATTGCATCGATATTGAATACAAAAGGCAAAATGTCGATATATTTATAACAGGAGTAACTCTTCTAATAGTTCGTGCTTTGAGCCTTTCCTGGGACAGCAGTATTAGATTCCGATGCACCATTGCAGGTTTACTGTATCTCTTGGACCTTCAAATCAATGATGAAACACAGATATTGCATTGATATTGAATACAAAAGGCAAAATGTCGACTTATTTACAAGAGGAGTAACTCTTCTAATAGTTCGTGCTTTGAGCTTTTCCTGGGGCAGCATTATTAGAATCTGATGCACCATTGCAGGTTTACTGTATCCCTTGGACCTTCAAATCAACGATGAAACACAGAAATTGCATCGATATTGAACACAAAAGGCAAAATGTCGACTTATTTGCAGAAGGAGTAAATCTTCTAATAGTTCGTGCTTTGACCCTTTCCTGGGACAGCAATATTAGATTCCGAAGCACCATTGCAGGTTTACTGAATCTTTTGGACCTTGAAATCAACGATGAAACACAGAAATTGCATCGATATTGAATACAAAAGGCAAAATGTCGACTTATTTATAAGAGGAGTAAATCTTCTCATAGTTCGTGCTTTGAGCCATTCCTGGGACAGCAGTATTAGATTCCGATGCACCATTGCAGGTTTACTGTATCCCTTGGACCTTCAAATCTACGATGAAACACAGAAATTGCATCGATATTGAATACAAAAGGCAAAATGTCGACTTATTTACAAGAGGAATAAATCTTCTAATAGTTCGTGATTTAAGCCTTTCGTGGGACAGAAGTATTAGATTCCGATGCACCATTGCAGGTTTACTGTATCCCTTGGACCTTGAAATTAACATTGAAACACAGAAATTGCATCGATATTGAATACAAAAGGCAAAATGTCGACTTATTTATAAGAGGAGTAACTCTTCTCACAGTTCGTGCTTTGAGCCTTTCCTGGGGCAGCAGTATTAGATTCCGATGCACCATTGCAGGTTTACTGTATCCCTTGGACCTTCAAATCAACGATGAAACACAGAAGTTGCATCGATATTGAATATAAAAAAAGGCAAAATGTCGACTTATTTACAAGAGGAGTAACTCTTCTAATAGTTCGTGCTTTTGGCCTTTCTTGGGACAGTAGTATTAGATTCCGATGCACCATTGCAGGTTTACTGTATCCCTTGGAACTTCATATCAACGATGAAACACAGAAATTGCATCGATATTGAATACAAAAGGCAAAATGTCGTCTTATTTATAAGAGGAGTAACTCTTCTAATAGTTCGTGCTTTGAGCCTTTCCTAGGACAGCAGTATTAGATTCCGATGCACCATTGCAGGCTTAGTGTTCCCTTGGACCTTCAACGCAACGATGAAACACAGAAATTGCATCGATATTGATTACAAAAGGCAAAATGCCGACTTATTTATAAGAGGAGTAACTCTTCTAATAGTGCGGGTTTGAGCCTTTCCTGGGACAGCAATATTAGATTCCGAAGCACCATTGCTGGTTTACTGTATCCCTTGGACCTTCAAATCAACGATGAATCACAGAAATTGCATCGATATTGATTACAAAAGGCAAAATGTCGACTTATTTATAAGAGGAGTAACTCTTCTAATAGTTCGTGCTTTGAGCCTTTCCCGGGACAGCAGTATTAGATTCCGATGCACCTTTGCAGGTTTACTGTATCCCTTGGACCTTCAAATCAACGATGAAACACCGAAATTGCATCGATATTGAATACAAAAGTCAAAATGTCGACTTATTTATAAGAGGAGGAACTCTTCTAATAGTTCGTGCTTTGAGACTTTCCTGGGACAGCAGTATTAGATAACGATGCACCATTGCAGGTTTACAGTATCCCTTGGACCTTCAAATCAACGATGAAACACAGAAATTGCATCGATGTTGAATACAAAAGGCAATATGCCGACTTATTTATAAGAGGAGTAACTGTTCTAATAGTTCGTGCTTTGAGCCTTTCGTGGGACAGCAGTATTAGATTCCGATTCACCATTGCAGGTTTACTGTATCCCTTGGACCTTCAAACAACGATGAAACACAGAAATTGCATCGATATTAAATACAAAAGGCAAAATGTCGACTTATTTATACGAGGAGTAACTCTTCTAATACTTCGTGCTTAGAGCCTTTCCTGGGACTGCAGTATTAGATTCCGATGCACCATTGCAGGTTTACAGTATCCCTTGGACCTTCAAATCAACGATGAAACACAGAAATTGCATCGATGTTGAATACAAAAAGCAAAATGTCGACTTATTTATAAGAGGAGTAACTCTTCTAATAGTTCGTCTTTTGAGCCTTTCCTGGGACAGCAGTTTTAGATTGCGATGCACCATTGCAGGGTTACTGTATCCCTTGGACCTTCAAACAACGATAAAACACAGAAATTGCATCGATATTGAATACAAAAGGCAAAATGTCGATTTATTTATAAGAGGAGTAACTCTTCTGATAGTTGGTGATTTGGGCCTTTCCATGAACAGCAGTATTAGATTCCGATGCACCATTGCAGGTTTACTGTATCCCTTGGACCTTCAACTGAACGATGAAACACAGAAATCTCATCGATATTGAATACAAAAGGCAAAATTTCGACTTATTTATAAGAGGAGTAACTCTTCTAATAGTTCGTGCTTTGAGCCTTTCCTGGGACAGCAGTATTAGATTCCGATGCACCATTGCAGGTTTACTGTATCCCTTGGACCCTCAAATCAACGATGAAACACAGATATTGCATCGATGTTGAATACAAAAGGCCAAATGTCGACTTATTTTTATGAGGAGTAACTCTTCTAATAGTTCGTTTTTGTGCCTTTCCTGGGACAGCAGTATTAGATTCCGATGCACCATTGCAGGTTTACTGTATCCCTTGGACCTTTAAATCAACGATGAAACACAGAAATTGCATCGATATTGGATACAAAAGGCAAAATGTCGACTTATTTATAACAGGAGTAACTCTTCTAATAGTTCGTGCTTTGAGCCTTTCCTGGGACAGCAGTATTAGATTCCGATGAACCATTGCAGGTTTACTGTATCCCTTGGACCTTCAAATCAACGATGAAACACAGATATTGCATTGATATTGAATACAAAAGGCAAAATGTTGACTTATTTACAACAGGAGTAACTCTTCTAATAGTTCGTGCTTTGAGCTTTTCCTGGGGCAGCATTATTAGATTCTGATGCACCATTGCAGGTTTACTGTATCCCTTGGACCTTCAAATCAACGATGAAACACAGATATTGCATTGACATTGAATACAAAAGTCAAAAAGTCGACTTATTTACAAGAGGAGTAAATCTTCTCATAGTTCGTGCTTTGAGCCATTCCTGGGACAGCAGTATTAGATTCCGATGCACCATTGCAGGTATACTGAATCTCTTGGACCTTCAAATCAACGATGAAACACAAAAAATGCATCGATATTGAAAACAAAAGTCAAAATGTCGACTTATTTATAAGAGGAGTAACTCTTCTAATAGTTCGTGCTATGAGCCTTTCCTAGGACAGCAGTATTAGATTCCGATGCACCATTGCAGGTTTAGTGTTCCCTTGGACCTTCAACTCAACGATGAAACACAGAAATTGCATCGTTATTGAATACAAAAGGCAAAATGTCAACTTATTTATAATAGGAGTAACTCTTCTAATAGTTCGTGCTTTGAGCCTTTCCTGGGACAGCAGTATTAGACGCCGATGCACCATTGCAGGTTTACTGTATCCCTTGGACATTCAAATCAACGATGAAACACAGAAATTGCATCGATGTTGAATAGAAAAGGCAAAATGTCGACTTATTTATAAGAGGAGTAACTCTACTAATAGTTCGTGCTTTGAGCCTTTCCTGGGACAGCAGTATTAGATTCCGATGCACCATTGCAGGTTTACTGTATCCCTTGGACGTTCAACTCAACGATGACACACAGAAATTGCATCGATAATGAATACAAAAGGCAAAATATCGACTTATTTATAAGAGGAGTAACTCTTCTAATAGTTCGTGCTTTGAGCCTTTCCTGGGACAGCAGTGTTAGATTCCGATGCACCATTGTAGGTTTACTGTTTCCCTTGGACGTTCAACTCAACGATCAAACACAGAAATTGCATCGATATTGAATACAAAAGGCAAAATGTCGACTTATTTACAAGAGGTGTAACTCTTCTAATAGTTCGTGCTTTGAGCATTTCCTGGGACAGCAGTATTAGATTCCGATGCACCATTTCGTGTTTACTGTATCCCTTGGACCTTCAAATTAACGATGAAACACAGAAATTGCATCGATATTGAATACAAAAGGCAAAATGTCGACTTATTTACAAGAGGAATAAATCTTCTAATAGTTCGTGATTTAAGCCTTTCGTGGGACAGAAGTATTAGATTCCGATGCACCATTGCAGGTTTACTGTATCCCTTGGACCTTGAAATTAACATTGAAACACAGAAATTGCATCGATATTGAATACAAAAGGCAAAATGTCGACTTATTTATAAGAGGAGTAACTCTTCTCACAGTTCGTGCTTTGAGCCTTTCCTGGGGCAGCAGTATTAGATTCCGATGCACCATTGCAGGTTTACTGTATCCCTTGGACCTTCAAATCAACGATGAAACACAGAAGTTGCATCGATATTGAATACAAAAGGCAAAATGTCGACTTATTTACAAGAGGAGTAACTCTTCTAATAGTTCGTGCTTTTGACCTTTCTTGGGACAGTAGTATTAGATTACGATGCACCATTGCAGGTTTACTGTATCCCTTGGACCTTCATATCAACGATGAAACACAGAAATTGCATCGATATTGAATACAAAAGGCAAAATGTCGTCTTATTTATAAGAGGAGTAACTCTTCTAATAGTTCGTGCTTTGAGCCTTTCCTAGGACAGCAGTATTAGATTCCGATGCACCATTGCAGGCTTAGTGTTCCCTTGGACCTTCAACGCAACGATGAAACACAGAAATTGCATCGATATTGATTACAAAAGGCAAAATGCCGACTTATTTATAAGAGGGGTAACTCTTCTAATAGTGCGGGTTTGAGCCTTTCCTGGGACTGCAATATTAGATTCCGAAGCACCATTGCTGGTTTACTGTATCCCTTGGACCTTCAAATCAACGATGAAACACAGAAATCTCATCGATATTGAATACAAAAGGCAAAATTCCGACTTATTTATAAGAGGAGTAACTCTTCTAATAGTTCGTGCTTTGAGCCTTTCCTGGGACAGCAGTATTAGATTCCGATGCACCATTGCAGGTTTACTGTATCCCTTGGACCTTCAAATCAACGATGAAACACAGATATTGCATCGATGTTGAATACAAAAGGCCAAATGTCGACTTATTTTTATGAGGAGTAACTCTTCTAATAGTTCGTGTTTTGTGCCTTTCCTGGGACAGCAGTATTAGATTCCGATGCACCATTGCAGGTTTACTGTATCCCTTGGACCTTTAAATCAACGATGAAACACAGAAATTGCATCGATATTGAATACAAAAGGCAAAATGTCGACTTATTTATAACAGGAGTAACTCTTCTAATAGTTCGTGCTTTGAGCCTTTCCTGGGACAGCAGTATTAGATTCCGATGCACCATTGCAGGTTTACTGTATCCCTTGGACCTTCAAATCAACGATGAAACACAGATATTGCATTGATATTGAATACAAAATGCAAAATGTCGACTTATTTACAACAGGAGTAACTCTTCTAATAGTTCGTGCTTTGAGCTTTTCCTGGGGCAGCATTATTAGATTCTAATGCACCATTGCAGGTTTACTGTATCCCTTGGACCTTCAAATCAACGATGAAACACAGATATTGCATTGATATTGAATACAAAAGTCAAAAAGTCGACTTATTTACAAGAGGAGTAAATCTTCTCATAGTTCGTGCTTTGAGCCATTCCTGGGACAGCAGTATTAGATTCCGATGCACCATTGCAGGTATACTGTATCTCTTGGACCTTCAAATCAACGATGAAACACAAAAAATGCATCGATATTGAAAACAAAAGTCAAAATGTCGACTTATTTATAAGAGGAGTAACTCTTCTAATAGTTCGTGCTTTGAGCCTTTCCTGGGGCAGCAGTATTAGATTCCGATGCACCATTTCAGGTTTACTGTATCCCTTGGACCTTCAAATCTACGATGAAACACAGAAATTGCATCGATATTGAATACAAAAGGCAAAATGTCGACTTATTTACAAGAGGAGTAACTCTTCTAATAGTTCGTGATTTAAGCCTTTCGTGGGACAGCAGTATTAGATTCCGATGCACCATTGCAGGTTTACTGTATCCCTTGGACCTTCAAATTAACGTTGAAACACAGAAATTGCATCGATAATGAATACAAAAGGCAAAATGTCGACTTATTTATAAGAGGAGTAACTCTTCTCACAGTTCGTGCTTTGAGCCTTTCCTGGGGCAGCAGTACTAGATTCCGATGCACCATTGCAGGTTTACTGTATCCCTTGGACCTTCAAATCAACGATGAAACACAGAAATTGCATCGATATTGAATACAAAATGCAAAATGTCGACTTATTTACAAGAGGAGTAACTCTTCTAATAGTTCGTGATTTAAGCCTTTCGTGGGACAGCAGTTTTAGATTCCGATGCACCATTGCAGGTTTACTGTATCCCTTGGACCTTCAAATCAACGATGAAACACAGAAATTGCATCGATATTGAATACAAAAGGCAAAATGTCGTCTTATTTATAAGAGGAGTAACTCTTCTAATAGTTCGTGCTATGAGCCTTTCCTAGGACAGCAGTATTAGATTCCGATGCACCATTGCAGGTTTAGTGTTCCCTTGGACCTTCAACTCAACGATGAAACACAGAAATTGCATCGTTATTGAATACAAAAGGCAAAATGTCAACTTATTTATAATAGGAGTAACTCTTCTAATAGTTCGTGCTTTGAGCCTTTCCTGGGACAGCAGTATTAGACGCCGATGCACCATTGCAGGTTTACTGTATCCCTTGGACATTCAAATCAACGATGAAACACAGAAATTGCATCGATGTTGAAAAGAAAAGGCAAAATGTCGACTTATTTATAAGAGGAGTAACTCTACTAATAGTTCGTGCTTTGAGCCTTTCCTGGGACAGCAGTATTAGATTCCGATACACCATTGCAGGTTTACTGTATCCCTTGGACGTTCAACTCAACGATGACACACAGAAATTGCATCGATAATGAATACAAAAGGCAAAATGTCGACTTATTTATAAGAGGAGTAACTCTTCTAATAGTTCGTGCTTTGAGCCTTTCCTGGGACAGCAGTGTTAGATTCCGATGCACCATTGTAGGTTTACTGTTTCCCTTGGACGTTCAACTCAACGATCAAACACAGAAATTGCATCGATATTGAATACAAAAGGCAAAATGTCGACTTATTTACAAGAGGTGTAACTCCTCTAATAGTTCGTGCTTTGAGCATTTCCTGGGACAGCAGTATTAGATTCCGATGCACCATTTCGTGTTTACTGTATCCCTTGGACCTTCAAATTAACGATGAAACACGGAAATTGCATCGATATTGAGTACAAAAGGTAAAATGTCGACTTATTTTTAAGAGGAGTAACTCTTCTAATAGTTCGTGCTTTGAGCCTTTCCTGGGAAATCAGTATTAGATTCCGATGCACCATTGCAGGTATACTGTATCCCTTGGACCTTCAAATCAACGATGAAACACAGAAAATGCATCGAAGGTGAATACAAAAGGCAAAATGTCGACTTATTTATAAGAGGAGTAACTCTTCTAATATATCGTGCTTTGAGCCTTTCCTGGGACAGCAATATTAGATTCCGAAGCACCATTGCTGGTTTACTGTTTCCCTGGGACCTTCAAATCAAAGATGAAACACAGAAATTGCATCGATATTGAATACAAAAGGCAAAATGTCGATTTATTTATAAGAGGAGTAACTCTTCTAATAGTTCGTGTTTGAGCCATTCCTGGGACAGCAGTATTAGATTCCGATGCACCATTGCAGGTTTACTGTATCTCTTGGACCTTCAAATCAACGTTGAAAGACAGAAATTGCATCGATATTGAAAACAAAAGTCAAAATGTCGACTTATTTATAAGAGGAGTAACTCTTCTAATAGTTCGTGCTTTGAGCCTTTCTTGGGGCAGCAGTATTAGATTCCGATGCACCATTGCAGGTTTACTGTATCCCTTGGACCTTCAAATCTACGATGAAACACAGAAATTGCATCGATATTGAATACAAAAGGCAAAATGTCGACTTATTTACAAGAGGAGTAACTCTTCTAATAGTTCCTGATTTAAGCCTTTCGTGGGACAGCAGTATTAGATTCCGATGCACCATTACAGGATTACTGTATCCCTTGGACCTTCAAATTAACGATGAAGCATAGAAATTGCATCGATATTGAATACAAAAGGCAAAATGTCGAATTATTTATAAGAGGAGTAACGCTTCTAACAGTTCGTGCTTTGAGCCTTTCCTGGGGCAGCAGTATTAGATTCCGATGCACCATTGCAGGTTTACTGTATCCCTTGGCCCTTCAAATCAACGATGAAACACAGAAGTTGCATCGATATTGAGTACAAAAGGCAAAATGTCTTCTTATTTACAAGAGGAGTAACTCTTCTAATAGTTCGTGCTTTTAGCCGTTCCTGGGACAGTAGTATTAGATTCCGATGCACCATTGCAGGTTTACTGTATCCCTTGGACCTTCAAATCAACGAAGAAACACCGAAATTACGTCGATATTGAATACAAAAGGCAAAATGTCGTCTTATTTATAAGAGGAGTAACTCTTCTAATAGTTCGTGCTTTGAGCCTTTCCTAGGACAGCAGTATTAGATTCCGATGCACCATTGCAGGGTTAGTGTATCCCTTGGACCTTCAACTCAACGATGAAACACAGATATTGCATTGTTATTGAATACAAAAGGCAAAATGTCGACTTGCTTATAAGAGGAGTAACTCTTCTAATAGTTCGTGCTTTGAGCCTTTCCTGGGACAGCAGTTTTAGATTGCGATGCACCATTGCAGGTTTACTGTATCCCTTGGACCTTCAAATCAACGATGAAACCCAGAAATTGCATCGAAGTTGAATACAAAAGGCAAAATGTCGACTTATTTATAAGAGGAGTAACTCTTCTAATATATCGTGCTTTGAGCCTTTCCGGGACAGCAGTATTAGATTCCGATGCACCATTGCAGGTTTACTGTATCCCTTGGACCTTCAAATCAACGATGAAACACAGAAATTGCATCGATATTGAATACAAAAGGCAAAATGTCGACTTATTTATACGAGGAGTAACTCTTCTGATAGTTCGTGCTTTGAGCCTTTCCTGGGACTGCAGTATTAGATTCCGATGCACCATTGCAGGTTTACAGTATCCCATGGACCTTCAAATCAACGATGAAACACAGAAATTGCATCGATGTTGAATACAAAAGGCAAAATGTCGACTTATTTATAAGAGGAGTAACTCTTCTAATAGTTCGCGCCTTGAGCCTTTCCTGGGACAGCAGTTTTAGATTGCGATGCACCATTGCAGGTTTACTGTATCCCTTGGACCTTCAAACAACGATAAAACACAGAAATTGCATCGATATTGAATACAAAGGGCAAAATGTCGATTTACTTATAAGAGGAGTAAATCTTCTGATAGTTCGTGATTTGGGCCATTCCTGGGACAGCAGTATTAGATTCCGATGTACCATTGCAGGTTTACTGTATCCCTTGGACCTTCAACTCAACGATGAAACACAGAAATTGCATCGATATTGAATACAAAAGGCAAAATTACGACTTATTTATAAGAGGAGTAACTCTTCTAATAGTTCGTGCTTTGAGCCTTTCCTGGGACAGCAGTATTAGATTCCGATGCACCATTGCAGGTTTACTGTATCCCTTGGACCTTCAAATCAACGATGAAACACAGAAATTGCATCGATGTTGAATACAAAAGGCAAAATGTCGACTAATTTTTATGAGGTGTAACTCTTCTAATAGTTCGTGTTTTGTGCCTTTCCTGGGACAGCAGTATTAGTTTCCGATGCACCATTGCAAGTTTACAGTATCCCTTGGACCTTTAAATCAACGATGTAACACAGAAATTGCATCGATATTAAATACAAAAGGAAAAATGTCGACTTATTTATAACAGGAGTAACTCTTCTAATAGTTCGTGCTTTGAGCCTTTCCTGGGACAGCAGTACTGGATTCCGATGCACCATTGCAGGTTTACTGTATCCCTTGGACCTCCAAATCAACGATGAAACACAGACATTGCATCGATAATGAATACAAAAGGCAAAATGTCGACTGATTTATAAGAGGAGTAACTCTTCTAATAGTTCCTGCTTTGAGCCTCTCCTGGGACAGCAGTGTTAGATTCCGATGCACCATTGCAGGTTTACTGTGTCCCTTGGACGTTCAACTCAACGATGAAACACAGAAATTGCATCGTTATTGAATACAAAAGGCAAAATGTCGACTTATTTACAAGAGGTGTAACTCTTCTAATAGTTCGTGCTTTGAGCATTTCCTGGGACAGCAGTATTAGATTCCGATGCACCATTTCGGGTTTACTGTATCCCTTGGACCTTCAAATTAACGATGAAACACAGAAATTGCATCGATATTGAATACAAAATGCAAAATGTCGACTTATTTTTAAGAGGAGTAACTCTTCTAATAGTTCGTGCTTTGAGCCTTTCCTGGGACAGCGGTATTAGATTCCGACGCACCATTGCAGGTTTACTGTATCCCTTGGACCTTCAAATCAACGATGAAACACAGAAATTGCATCGATATAGAATACAAAAAGCAAAATTTCGACTTATTTACGAGAGGAGTAACTCTTCTAATAGTTCTTGCTTTTAGCCTTTCCTGGGACAGCAGTATTAGATTCCGGTGCACCATTGCAGGTTTACTGTATCCCTTGGACCTTCAAATCAACGATGAAACACAGAAATTGCATCGATGTTGAAGACAAAAGTCAATATTTCGACATATTTATAAGAGGAGTAACTCTTCTAATAGTTCGAGCTTTTAGCCTTTCCTGGTACAGCTGTATTAGATTCCGACGCACCATTACAGGGTAACTGTATCCCTTGGACCTTCAAATCAACGATGAAACACAGAAATTGCATCGACTTATTTACAAGAGGAGTAACTCTTCTAATAGTTCGTGCTTTGAGCTTTTCCTGGGGCAGCAGTATTAGATTCCGATGCACCATTGCAGGATTACTGTATCCCTTGGACCTTCAAATCAACGATGAAAAACAGAAATTGCATCGATATTGAATACAAAAGACAAAATGTCGACTTATTTGCAAAAGGAGAAACTCTTCTAATAGTTCGTGCTTTGACCCTTTCCTGGGACAGCAATTTTAGATTCCGATGCACCATTGCAGGTTTACTGAATCCCTTGGACCTTGAAATCAACGATGAAACACAGAAATTGCATCGATATTGAATACAATAGGCAAAATGTCGACTTATTTATAAGAGGAGTAAATCTTCTAATAGTTCGTGCTTTGAGCCATTCCTGGGACAGCAGTATTAGATTCCGATGCACCATTGCAGGTTTACTGTATCTCTTGGACCTTCAAATCAACGTTGAAACACAGAAATTGCATCGATATTGAAAACAAAAGTCAAAATGTCGACTTATTTATAAGAGGAGTAACTCCTCTAATAGTTCGAGCTTTGAGCCTTTCCTGGGACAGCAATTTTAGATTCCGATGCACCATTGCAGGTTTACTGAATCCCTTGGACCATGAAATCTACGATGAAACACAGAAATTGCATCGATATTGAATACAAAAGGCAAAATGTCGACTTATTTACAAGAGGAGTAACTCTTCTAATAGTTCCTGATTTAAGTTTTTCGTGGGACAGCAGTATTAGATTCCGATGCACCATTGCAGGTTTACTGTATCCCTTGGACCTTCAAATTAACGATGAAACACAGAAATTGCATCGATATTGATTACAAAAGGCAAAATGTCGACTTATTTATAAGAGGAGTAACGCTTCTAACAGTTCGTACTTTGAGCCTTTCCTGGGGCAGCAGTATTAGATTCCGATGCACCATTGCAGGTTTACTGTATCCCTTGGACCTTCAAATCAACGATGAAACACAGAAGTTGCATCGATATTGAGTACAAAAGGCAATATGTCGACTTATTTACAAGAGGAGTAAGTCTTCTAATAGTTCGTGCTTTTAGCCTTTCCTGGGACAGTAGTATTAGATTCCGATGCACCATTGCAGGTTTACTGTATCCCTTGGACCTTCAAATCAACGATGAAACACCAAAATTGCATCGATATTGAATACAAAAGGCAAAATGTTGTCTTATTTATAAGAGGAGTAACTCTTCTAATAGTTCGTGCTTTGAGCCTTTCCTAGGACAGCAGTATTAGATTCCGATGCACCATCGCAGGTTTAGTGTATCCCTTGGACCTTCAACTCAACGATGAAACACAGAAATTGCATCGTTATTGAATACAAAAGGCAAAATGTCGACTTATTTATAAGTGGAGTAACTCTTCTAATAGTTCGTGCTTTGAGCCTTTCCTGGGAAAGCAGTATTAGACTCCGATGCACCATTGCAGGTTTACTGTATCTCTTGGACATTCAAATCAACGATGAAACACAGAAATTGCATCGATGTTGAATAGAAAAGGCAAAATGTCGACTTATTTATGAGAGGAGTAACTCTTCTAATAGTTCGTGCTTTGATCCTTTCCTGGGACATCAGTACTAGATTCCGATGCACCATTGCAGGTTTACTGTATCCCTTGGACCTCCAAATCAACGATGAAACACAGACATTGCATCGATAATGAATACAAAAGGCAAAATGTCGACTTATTTACAAGAGGAGTAACTCTTCTAATAGTTCGTGTTTTGGGCCTTTCCTGGGACAGCAGTGTTAGATTCCGATGCACCATTGCAGGTTTACTGTGTCCCTTGGACGTTCAACTCAACGATGAAACACAGAAATTGCATCGATATTGAATACAAAAGGCAAAATGTCGACTTATTTACAAGAGGTGTAACTCTTCTAATAGTTCGTGCTTTGAGCATTTCCTGGGACAGCAGTATTAGATTCCGATGCACCATTTGGGGTTTACTGTATCCCTTGGACCATCAAATTAACGATGAAACACAGAAATTGCATCGATATTGAATACAAAAGGCAAAATGTCGACTTATTTACAAGAGGAGTAGCTCTTCTAATAGTTCGTGCTTTTAGCCTTTCCTGGGACAGCATTATTAGATTCCGATGCACCATTGCAGGTTTACTGTATCTCTTGGACCTTAAAATCACGACGAAACACATAAATTGCATCGATATTCAATACAAAAGGCAAATTGTCGACTCATTTACTAGAGGAGAAAATGCAAAATGTCGACTCATTTACTAGAGGAGTACCTCTTCTAATATTTCGTGCTTTGACCCTTTCCTGAGACAGCAGTATTAGATTCCGATGCACCATTGCAGGTTTACTGTTTCCCTTGGACCTTCAAATCAACGATGAAACACAGAAATTGCATCGATAATGAATACAAAAATCAAAATATCGATTTATTTATAAGAGGAGTAACTCTTCTAATAGTTCGTGCTTTGAGCCTTTCCTGGGACAGAAGTATTAGATTCCGATGCACCATTGCAGGTTTACTGGTTCCCTTGGGCCTTCAAATCAACGATGAAACACAGAAATTGCATCGATATTGAATACAAAAGGCAAAATGTCGACTTATTTACAAGAGGTGTAATTCTTTAAATAGTTGGTGCTTTGAGTCTTTCCTGGGACAGCAGTATTAGATCCCGATGCATTATTGTAGGTTTACTGTATCACTTGGACCTTCAAATCAACGATGAAACACAAAAATTTCATCGATATTGAATACAAAAGGCAAAATGTCGACTTATTTATAAGAGGAGTAACTCCTGTAATAGTTCGTGCTTTGAGCCATTCCTGGGAAGGCAGTATCAGATTCCCATATTCCGATGCACCATTGCAGGTTTACTGTATCCCTTGGACCTTCAAATCAACGATGAAACACAGAAATTGCATCGTTACAGAATACAAAAGGCAAAATGTCGACTTATTTACAAGAGGTGTAACTCTTCTAATAGTTCGTGCTTTGAGCATTTCCTGGGACAGCAGTATTAGATTCCGATGCATCATTGCGGGTTTACTGTATCACTTGCAGCTTCAAAACAACGATGAAACACAGAAATTGCATCGATATTGAATACATAAGGCAAATATCGACTTATTTATAAGAGGAGTAACTCTTCTAATAGTTCGTGCTTTGAGTCTTTCCTGGACAGCAGTATTAGATTCCGATGCACCATTGCAGGTTTACTGTATCCCTTGGACCTTCAAATGAACGATGAAGCACAGAAATTGCATCGATATTGAATACAAAAGGCAAAATGTCGACTTATTTACAAGAGGAGTAGCTCTTCTAATAGTTCGTGCTTTTGGCCTTCACTAGGACAGCAGTATTAGATTCCGATGCACCATTGTAGGTTTACTGTATCCCTTGGACCTTAAAATCACGATGAAACACATAAATTGCATCGATATTGAATACAAAAGGCAAAATGTCGACTCATTTACTAGAGGAGTAACTCTTCTAATAGCTCGTGCTTTGAGCATTTACTGGGACAGCAGTATTAGATTTCGATGCCCCATTGCAGGTTTACTGTATCCCTTGGACCTTCAAATCAACGATGAAACACAGAAATTGCATCGATAATGAATACAAAAATCAAAATATCGACTTATTTATAAGAAGAGTAAATCTTCTATTAGTTCGTGCTTTGAGCCTTTCCTGGGGCAGCAGTATTAGATTCCGATGCACCATTGCAGTTTTACTGTATCCCTTGGACCTTCAAATCAACGATGAAACACAGATATTGCATCGATATTGAATACAAAAGGCAAAATGTCGTCTTATTTACAAGAGGTGTAACTCTTTAAATAGTTCGTGCTTTGAGCCTTTCCTGGGACAGCAGTATTAGATCCCGATGCACCATTGCAGGTTCACTGTATCACTTGGACCTTCAAATCAACGATGAAACACAAAAATTTCATCGATATTGAATACAAAAGGCAAAATGTCGATTTATTTATAAGAGGAGTAACTGCTGTAATAGTTCGTGCTTTGAGCCTTTCCTGGGACGGCAGTGTTAGATTCCGATGCACCATTGCAGGTTTACTGTATCCCCTGGACCTTCAAATCAACGATGAAACACAGTAATTGCATCGATATTGAATACAAAAGGAAAAATATCGATTTATTTACAAGAGGAGTAGCTCTTCTAATAGCTCGTGCCTTGAGCCTTTCCTGGGACAGCAGTATTAGATTCCGATGAAGCATTGCAGGTTTACTGTATTCCTTGGACCTTCAAATCAGCGATGAAACACAGAAATTGCAACGATATTGAATACAAAAGGCAAAATGTCGACTTATTTACAAGAGGTGTAACTCTTTAAATAGTTCGTGCTATGAGCCTTTCCTGGGACAGCAGTATTAGATCTCGATGCACCATTGCAGGTTTACTGTATCACATGGACCTTCAAATCAACGATGAAACACAAAATTTCATCGATATTGAATACAAAAGACAAAATATCGACTTATTTATTAGAAGAGTAACTGCTGTAATAGTTCGTGCTTTGAGCCTTTCCTGGGACGGCAGTATTAGATTCCGATGCACCATTGCAGGTTTACTGTATCCCCTGGACCTTCTAATCAACGATGAAACACAGAAATTACATCGATATTGAATACAAAAGGCAAAATATCGATTTATTAACAAGAGGAGTAACTCTTCTAATAGCTCGTGCCTTGAGCCTTTCCTGGGACAGCAGTATTAGATTCCGATGCACCATTGCAGGTTTACTGTATCCCTTGGACCTTCAAATCAACGATGAAACACAGAAATTCCATCGATAATGAATTCAAAAATCTATATGTCGATTTATTTATAAGAGGAGTAACTCGTCTAATAGTTCGTGCTTTGAGCCTTTCCTGGGACAGAAGTATTAGATTTCGATGCACCATTGCAGGTTTACTGGTTCCCTTGGACCTTCAAATCAACGATGAAACACAGAAATTGCATCGATATTGAATACAAAAGGCAAAATGTCGACTTACTTACAAGAGGTGTAACTCTTTAAATAGTTCGTGCTTTGAGCCTTTCCTGGGACAGCAGTATTAGATCCCTATGCACCATTGCAGGTTTACTGTATCACTTGGACCTGCAAATCAACGATGAAACATAATAATTTCATCGATATTGAATACAAAAGGCAAAATGTCGACTTATTTATAAGAGGAGTAACTCCTGCAATAGTTCGTGCTTTGAGCCTTTCCTGGGACGGCAGTATTAGATTCCCATATTCCGATGCACCATTTCAGGTTTACTGTATCCCTTGGACCTTCAAATCAACGATGAAACACAGATATTGCATCGATATTGAATACAAAAGGCAAATATCGACTTATTTATAAGAGGTGTAACTCTTCTAATAGTTCGTGCTTTAAGCCTTTCCTGGGACAGCAGTATTGGATTCCGATGCACCATTGCAGGTTTACTGTATCCCTTAGACCTTCAAATGAACGATGAAGCACAGAAATTGCATCGATATTGAATACAAATGCAAAATGTCGACTTATTTACAAGAGGAGAAGCTCTTCTAATAGTTCGGGCTTTTAGCCTTTCCTAGGACAGCAGTATTAGATTCCGATGCACCATTGCAGTTTTACTGTATCTCTTGGACCTTCAAATCACTGTGATACACATAAATTGCATCGATAATGAATAGAAAAATCCAAATATCGACTTATTTATAAGAGGAGTAACTCTTCTAATAGTTCGTACTTTGAGCCTTTCCTGGGACAGCAGTATTAGATTTCGATGCACCATAGCAGGTTTACTGTATCTCTTGGACCTTCAAATCAACGATAAAACACAGAAATTGCATCGATATTGAATACAAACGGCGAAATATCGATTTATTTACAAGAGGAGAAACTCGTCTAATAGCTCGTGACTTGAGCCTTTCCTGGGACAGCAGTATTAGATTCCGATGCACCATTGCTGGTTTACTGTATCCCTTGGACCTTCAAATCAACGATGAAACACAAAATTGCATCGCTATTGAATACAAAAGGGCAAATGTCGACTTATTTATAAGTGGAGTAACTCTTCTAATAGTTCGTGCATGGAGCCTATCCTGGGACAGCAATATTAGATTCCGATGCAGCATTGCAGGTTTACTGTATCCCTTGGACGTTCAACTCAACGATGAAACACCGAATTTGCATCGATATTGAATACAAAGGATAAAATGTCGACTTATTTATAAGAGGAGTAACTCTTCTAATAGTTCGTGCTTTGAGCCTTTCCTGGGACAGCAGTATTAGATTCCGATGCACCATTGCAGGTTTACTGTATCCCTTGGACCTTCAAATCAACGATGAAACACAGAAATAGCATCGATATTGAATACAAAAGGCTAAATGTCGACTTATTTATAAGAGGAGTAACTCTTCTAATAGTTCGTGCTTTGAGCCTTTCCTGGGTCAGCAGTATTAGATTCCGATGCACCATTGCAGGTTTACTGTATCCCGTGGACCTTCAAATGAACGATGAAACACAGAAATTTTATCGATATTGAACACAAAAGGCAAAATGTCGACTTATTTATAAGAGGAGTAACTCTTCTAATAGTTCGTGCTTTGAGCCTTTCCTGGGACAGCAGTATTAGATTCCGATGCACCATTGCAGGTTTACTGTATCCCTTGGACCTTCAAATCAACGATGAAACACAGAAATTGCATCGATATTGAATACAAAAGGCAAAATGTCGACTTATTTATAAGAGGAGAACCTCTTCTAATAATTCGTGTTTTGAGCCTTACCTGGGACTGCATTATTAGATTCCGATGCACCATTGCAGGTTTACTGTATTCCTTGGACCTTCAAATTAACGATTAAACACCGAAATTGCATCGATATTGAATACAAAAGGCAAAATTTCGACTTATTTGCAGGAGGAGTAGCTCTTCTAATAGTTCGTGCTTTTGGCCTTTCCTGGGACAGCAGTATTAGATTCCGATGCACCATTGAAGGTTACTGTATCCCTTGGACCTTCAAATCAAAGATGAAACGCAGAAATTGCATCTATATTAAATACAAAAGGCTATATTTCGACTTATTTACAAGAGGAGTAACTCTTCTAATAGTTCGTGATTTGAGCCTTTCCTGGGACAGCAGTATTAGATTCCGATGCACCATTGCAGGTTTAGTGTATCCCTTGGACCTTCAAATCAACGATGAAACACAGAAATTGCATCGATATTGAATACAAAAGGCAAAATGTCGACTTATATACAAGAAGAGTATCTCTTCTAATTGTTCGTGCTTTGAGCCTTTCCTGGGATATCAGTATTAGATTCCGATGCACCATTGCAGGTTTACTGTATCCCTTGGACCTTCAAATCAACGAAGAATTACAGAAATTGCATCGATATTAAATACAAAAGGCAAAATGTCAACTTATTTACAAGAGGTGTAACTCTTCTAATAGTTCGTGCTTTGAGCATTTCCTGGGACATCAGTATTAGATTCCGATGCATCATTGCAGGTTTACTGTATCCCTTGGACCTTCAAATCAACGATGAAACACAGAAATTACATCGATATTGAATACAAAAGGCAAATATCGTCTTAATTATAAGAGGAGTAACTCTTCTAATAGTTCGTGCTTTGAGCCTTTCCTGGGACAGCAGTATTAGATTCCGATGCACCATTGCAGGTTTACTGTATCCCTTGGACCTTCAGATGATCGATGAAACACAGAAATTGCATCGATATTGAATACAAAAGGTAAAATGTCGACTTATTTACAAGAGGAGCAGCTCTTCTAATAGTTCGTGCTTTTAGCCTTTCCTAGGACAGCAGTATTAGATTCCGATGCACCATTGCAGTTTTACTGTATCCCTTGGACCTTCAAATCACGATGATACACATAAATTGCATCGATAATGAATACAAAAATCAAAATATCGACATATTTATAAGAGGAGTAACTCTTCTAATAGTTCGTGCTTTGAGCCTTTCCTGGGACAGCAGTATTAGATTCCGATGCACCATAGCAGATTTACTGTATCCCTTGGACCTTCAAATCAACGATAAAACACAGAAATTGAATCGATATTGTATACAAAAGGCGAAATATCGATCTATTTACAAGAGGAGTAACTCGTCTAATAGCTCGTGACGTGAGCCTTTCCTGGGACAGCAGTATTAGATTCCGATGCACCATTGCTGGTTTACTGTATCCCTTGGACCTTCAAATCAACGATGAGACACAAAATTGCATCGCTATTGAATACAAAAGGCCAAATGTCGACTTATTCATAAGAGGAGTAACTCTTCTAATAGTTCGTGCTTTGAGCCTATCCTGGGACAGCAATATTAGATTCCGATGCACCATTGCAGGTTTACTGTATCCCTTGGACGTTCAACTCAACGATGAAACACAGAAATTGCATCGATATTGAATACAAAAGGCAAAATGTCGACTTATTTACAAGAGGTGTAACTCTTCTAATAGTTCGTGCTTTGAGCATTTCCTGGGACAGCAGTATTAGATTCCGATGCACCATTGCAGGTTTACTGTATCCCTTGGACGTTCAAATCAACGATGAAACACAGAAATTGCGTCGATATTGAATACAAAAGGCAAAATGTCGACTTATTTATAAGAGGAGAACATCTTCTAATAATTCGTGTTTTGAGCCTTACCTGGGACAGCATTATTAGATTCCGATGCACCATTGCAGGTTTACTGTATTCCTTGGACCTTCAAATTAACGATGAAACACAGAAATTGCATCGATATTGAATACAAAAGGCAAAATTTCGACTTATTTGCAAGAGGAGTAGCTCTTCTAATAGTTAGTGCTTTCTGCCTTTCCTGGGACAGCAGTATTAGATTCCGATGCACCATTGAAGGTTACTGTATCCCTTGGACCTTCAAATCAACGATGAAACGCAGAAATTGCATCTATATTGAATACAAAAGGCTATATTTCGACTTATTTACAAGAGGAGTAACTCTTCTAATAGTTCGTGCTTTGAGCCTTTCCTGGGACAGCAGTATTAGATTCCGATGCACCATTGCAGGTTTAGTGTATCCCTTGGACCTTCAAATCAACGATAAACACAGAAATTGCATCGATATTGAATACAAAAGGCAAAATGTCGACTTATTTACAAGAAGAGTAACTCTTCTAATAGTTCGTGCTTTGAGCCTTTCCTGGGACAGCAGTATTAGATTCCGATGCACCATTGAAGGTTTACTGTATCCCTTGGACCTTCAAATCAACAAAGAAACACAGAAATTGCATCGATATTGAATACAAAAGGCAAAATGTCGACTTATTTACATGAGGTGTAACTCTTCTAATAGTTCGTGCTTTGAGCATTTCCTGGGACAGCAGTATTAGATTCCGATGCATCATTGCAGGTTTACTGTATCCCTTGGACCTTCAAATCAACGATGAAACACAGAAATTGCATCGATATTGAATACAAAAGGCAAATATCGACTTATTTATAAGAGGAGTAACTCTTCTAATAGTTCCTGCTTTGAGCCTTTCCTGGGACAGCAGTATTAGATTCCGATGCACCATAGCAGATTTACTGTATCCCTTGGACCTTCAAATCAACGATGAAACACAGAAATTGCATCGATATTGAATACAAAAGGCGAAATATCGATTTATTTACAAGAGGAGTAACTCGTCTAATAGCTCGTGCCTTGAGCCTTACCTGGACAGCAGTATTAGATTCCGATGCACCATTGCTGGTTTACTGTATCCCTTGGACCTTCAAATCAACGATGAAACACAAAATTGCATCGCTATTGAATACAAAAGGCCAAATGTCGACTTATTTATAAGAGGAGTAACTCTTCTAATAGTTCGTGCTTTTAGCCTATCCTGGGACAGCAATATTAGATTCCGATGCACCATTGCAGGTTTACTGCATCCCTTGGACGTTCAACTCAACGATGAAACACAGAAATTGCATCGATATTGAATACAAAAGGCAAAATGTCGGCTTATTTACAAGAGGAGTAGCTCTTCTAATAGTTCGTGCTTTGAGCATTTCCTGGGACAGCAGTATTAGATTCCGATGCACCATTTCGGGTTTACTGTATCCCTTGGACCTTGAAATCAACGATGAAACACAGAAATTGCATCGATATTGAATACAAAAGACAAAATGTCGACTTATTTATAAGAGGAGTAACTCTTCTTATAGTTCGTGCTTTGAGCCTTTCCTGGGACAGCAGTATTAGATTCCGATGCACCATTGCAGGTTTACTGTATCCCGTGGACCTTCAAATGAACGATGAAACACAGAAATTGCATCGATATTGAATACAAAAGGCTATATTTCGACTTATTTAAAAGAGGAGTAACTCTTCTAATAGTTCGTGCTTTGAGCATTTCCTGGGACAGCAGTAATAGATTCCGATGCACCATTGCAGGTTTACTGTATCACTTGGACCTTCAAATCAACGATGAAACACAAAAATTTCATCGATATTGAATACAAAAGGCAAAATGTCGACTTATTTATAAGAGGAGTAACTCCTGTAATAGTTTGTGCTTTGAGCCATTCCTGGGAAGGCAGTATTAGATTCCCATATTCCGATGCACCATTGCAGGTTTACTGTATCCCTTGGACCTTCAAATCAACGATGAAACACAAAAAATTGCATCGTTACTGAATACAAAAGGCAAAATGTCGACTTATTTACAAGAGGTGTAACTCTTCTAATAGTTCGTGCTTTGAGCATTTCCTGGGACAGCAGTATTAGATTCCGATGCATCATTGCGGGTTTACTGTATCACTTGGACCTTCAAATCAACGATGAAACACAGAAATTGCATCGATATTGATACATAAGGCAAATATCGACTTATTTATAAGAGGAGTAACTCTTCTAATAGTTCGTGCTTTGAGTCTTTCCTGGGACAGCAGTATTAGATTCCGATGCACCATTGCAGGTTTACTGTATCCCTTGGACCTTCAAATGAACGATGAAGCACAGAAATTGCATCGATATTGAATACAAAAGGCAAAATCTCGACTTATTTACAAGAGGAGTAGCTCTTCTAATAGTTCGTGCTTTTAGCCTTCACTAGGACAGCAGTATTAGATTCCGATGCACCATTGCAGGTTTACTGTATCACTTGGACTTTAAAATCACGATGAAACACATAAATTGCATCGATATTGAATACAAAAGGCAAAATGTCGACTCATTTACTAGAGGAGTAACTCTTCTAATAGTTCGTGCTTTGAGCATTTACTGGGACAGCAGTATTAGATTTCGATGCACCATTGCAGGTTTACTGTATCCCTTGGACCTTCAAATCAACGATGAAACACAGAAATTGCATCGATAATGAATACAAAAATCAAAATATCGACTTATTTATAAGAAGAGTAACTCTTCTAATAGTTCGAGCTTTGAGCCTTTCCTGGGGCAGCAGTATTAGATTCCGATGCACCATTGCAGGTTTACTGTATCCCTTGGACCTTCAAATCAACGATGAAACACAGAAATTGCATCGATATTGAATACAAAAGGCAAAATGTCGTCTTATTTACAAGAGGTGTAACTCTTTAAATAGTTCGTGCTTTGAGCCTTTCCTGGGACAGCAGTATTAGATCCCGATGCACCATTGCAGGTTCACTGTATCACTTGGACCTTCAAATCAACGATGAAACACAAAAATTTCATCAATATTGAATACAAAAGGCAATATGTCGATTTATTTATATGTGGAGTAACTGCTGTAATAGTTCGTGCTTTGAGCCTTTCCTGGGACGGCAGTGTTAGATTCCGATGCACCATTGCAGGTTTACTGTATCCCCTTGACCTTCTAATCAACGATGAAACACAGAAATTACATCGATATTGAATACAAAAGGCAAAATATCGATTTATTAACAAGAGGAGTAACTCTTCTAATAGCTCGTGACTTGAGCCTTTCCTGGGACAGCAGTATTAGATTCCGATGCACCATTGCAGGTTTACTGTATCCCTTGGACCTTCAAATCAACGATGAAACACAGAAATTCCATCGATAATGAATACAAAAATCTATATGTCGATTTATTTATAAGAGGAGTAACTCGTCTAATAGTTCGTGCTTTGAGCCATTCCTGGGACAGAAGTATTAGATTCCGATGCACCATTGCAGGTTTACTGGTTCCCTTTGACCTTCAAATCAACGATGAATCACAGAAATTGCATCGATATTGAATACAAAAGGCAAAATGTCGACTTATTTACAAGAGGTGTAACTCTTTAAATAGTTCGTGCTTTGAGCCTTTCCTGGGACAGCAGTATTAGATCCCGATGCACCATTGCAGGTTTACTGTATCTGTTGGACCTGCAAATCAACGATGAAACATAAAAATTTCATCGATATTGAATACAAAAGGCAAAATGTCGACTTATTTATAAGAGGAGTAACTCCTGTAATAGTTCGTGCTTTGAGCCTTTCCTGGGACGGCAGTATTAGATTCCCATATTCCGATGCACCATTTCAGGTTTACTGTATCCCTTGGACCTTCAAATCAACGATGAAACACAGAAATTGCATCGATATTGAATACAAAAGGCAAATATCGACTTATTTATAAGAGGAGTAACTCTTCTAATAGTTCGTGCTTTAAGCCTTTCCTGGGACAGCAGTATTAGATTCCGATGCACCATTGCAGGTTTACTGTATCCCTTGGACCTTCAAACGAACGATGAAGCACAGAAATTGCATCGATATTGAATACAAATGCAAAATGTCGACTTATTTACAAGAGGAGTAGCTCTTCTAATAGTTCGTGCTTTGAGCCTTTCCTGGGACAGCAGTATTAGATTCCGATGCACCATTGCAGGTTTACTGTATCCCTTGGACATTCAAATCAACGATGAAACACAGAAATTGCATCGATATTGAATACAAAAGGCAAAATGTCGACTTATTTATAAGAGGAGAACCTCTTCTAATAATTCGTGATTTGAGCCTTACCTGGGACAGCATTATTAGATTCCGATGCACCATTGCAGGTTTACTGTATTCCTTGGACCTTCAAATTAACGATGAAACACAGAAATTGCATCGATATTGAATACAAAAGGCTATATTTCGACTTATTTAAAAGAGGAGTAACTCTTCTAATAGTTCGTGCTTTGAGCATTTCCTGGGACAGCAGTAATAGATTCCGATGCACCATTGCAGGTTTACTGTATCACTTGGACCTTCAAATCAACGATGAAACACAAAAATTTCATCGATATTGAATACAAAAGGCAAAATGTCGACTTATTTATAAGAGGAGTAACTCCTGTAATAGTTTGTGCTTTGAGCCATTCCTGGGAAGGCAGTATTAGATTCCCATATTCCGATGCACCATTGCAGGTTTACTGTATCCCTTGGACCTTCAAATCAACGATGAAACACAAAAAATTGCATCGTTACTGAATACAAAAGGCAAAATGTCGACTTATTTACAAGAGG
The DNA here is from genome assembly GCF_023864275.1 of Schistocerca cancellata. Taxonomy (NCBI): domain Eukaryota; kingdom Metazoa; phylum Arthropoda; class Insecta; order Orthoptera; family Acrididae; genus Schistocerca; species Schistocerca cancellata. The sequence goes on from NC_064627.1 coordinate 91,643,672, forward strand.
TGTAACTCTTCTAATAGTTCGTGCTTTGAGCATTTCCTGGGACAGCAGTATTAGATTCCGATGCATCATTGCGGGTTTACTGTATCACTTGGACCTTCAAATCAACGATGAAACACAGAAATTGCATCGATATTGATACATAAGGCAAATATCGACTTATTTATAAGAGGAGTAACTCTTCTAATAGTTCGTGCTTTGAGTCTTTCCTGGGACAGCAGTATTAGATTCCGATGCACCATTGCAGGTTTACTGTATCCCTTGGACCTTCAAATGAACGATGAAGCACAGAAATTGCATCGATATTGAATACAAAAGGCAAAATCTCGACTTATTTACAAGAGGAGTAGCTCTTCTAATAGTTCGTGCTTTTAGCCTTCACTAGGACAGCAGTATTAGATTCCGATGCACCATTGCAGGTTTACTGTATCACTTGGACTTTAAAATCACGATGAAACACATAAATTGCATCGATATTGAATACAAAAGGCAAAATGTCGACTCATTTACTAGAGGAGTAACTCTTCTAATAGTTCGTGCTTTGAGCATTTACTGGGACAGCAGTATTAGATTTCGATGCACCATTGCAGGTTTACTGTATCCCTTGGACCTTCAAATCAACGATGAAACACAGAAATTGCATCGATAATGAATACAAAAATCAAAATATCGACTTATTTATAAGAAGAGTAACTCTTCTAATAGTTCGAGCTTTGAGCCTTTCCTGGGGCAGCAGTATTAGATTCCGATGCACCATTGCAGGTTTACTGTATCCCTTGGACCTTCAAATCAACGATGAAACACAGAAATTGCATCGATATTGAATACAAAAGGCAAAATGTCGTCTTATTTACAAGAGGTGTAACTCTTTAAATAGTTCGTGCTTTGAGCCTTTCCTGGGACAGCAGTATTAGATCCCGATGCACCATTGCAGGTTCACTGTATCACTTGGACCTTCAAATCAACGATGAAACACAAAAATTTCATCAATATTGAATACAAAAGGCAATATGTCGATTTATTTATAAGTGGAGTAACTGCTGTAATAGTTCGTGCTTTGAGCCTTTCCTGGGACGGCAGTGTTAGATTCCGATGCACCATTGCAGGTTTACTGTATCCCCTTGACCTTCTAATCAACGATGAAACACAGAAATTACATCGATATTGAATACAAAAGGCAAAATATCGATTTATTAACAAGAGGAGTAACTCTTCTAATAGCTCGTGCCTTGAGCCTTTCCTGGGACAGCAGTATTAGATTCCGATGCACCATTGCAGGTTTACTGTATCCCTTGGACCTTCAAATCAACGATGAAACACAGAAATTCCATCGATAATGAATACAAAAATCTATATGTCGATTTATTTATAAGAGGAGTAACTCGTCTAATAGTTCGTGCTTTGAGCCATTCCTGGGACAGAAGTATTAGATTCCGATGCACCATTGCAGGTTTACTGGTTCCCTTTGACCTTCAAATCAACGATGAATCACAGAAATTGCATCGATATTGAATACAAAAGGCAAAATGTCGACTTATTTACAAGAGGTGTAACTCTTTAAATAGTTCGTGCTTTGAGCCTTTCCTGGGACAGCAGTATTAGATCCCGTTGCACCATTGCAGGTTTACTGTATCACTTGGACCTGCAAATCAACGATGAAACATAAAAATTTCATCGATATTGAATACAAAAGGCAAAATGTCGACTTATTTATAAGAGGAGTAACTCCTGTAATAGTTCGTGCTTTGAGCCTTTCCTGGGACGGCAGTATTAGATTCCCATATTCCGATGCACCATTTCAGGTTTACTGAATCCCTTGGACCTTCAAATCAACGATGAAACACAGAAATTGCATCGATATTGAATACAAAAGGCAAATATCGACTTATTTATAAGAGGAGTAACTCTTCTAATAGTTCGTGCTTTAAGCCTTTCCTGGGACAGCAGTATTAGATTCCGATGCACCATTGCAGGTTTACTGTATCCCTTGGACCTTCAAACGAACGATGAAGCACAGAAATTGCATCGATATTGAATACAAATGCAAAATGTCGACTTATTTACAAGAGGAGTAGCTCTTCTAATAGTTCGTGCTTTGAGCCTTTCCTGGGACAGCAGTATTAGATTCCGATGCACCATTGCAGGTTTACTGTATCCCTTGGACATTCAAATCAACGATGAAACACAGAAATTGCATCGATATTGAATACAAAAGGCAAAATGTCGACTTATTTATAAGAGGAGAACCTCTTCTAATAATTCGTGATTTGAGCCTTACCTGGGACAGCATTATTAGATTCCGATGCACCATTGCAGGTTTTATGTATTCCTTGGACCTTCAAATTAACGATGAAACACAGAAATTGCATCGATATTGAATACAAAAGGCAAAATTTCGACTTATTTGCAAAAGGAGTAGCTCTTCTAATAGTTCGTGCTTTTAGCCTTTCCTGGGACAGCAGTATTAGATTCCGATGCACCATTGAAGGTTACTGTATCCCTTGGACCTTCAAATCAACGATGAAACGCAGAAATTGCATCTATATTGAATACAAAAGGCTATATTTCGACTTATTTACAAGAGGAGTAACCCTTCTAATAGTTCGTGCTTTGAGCCTTTCCTGGGACAGCAGTATTAGATTCCGATGCACCATTGCAGGTTTAGTGTATCCCTTGGACCTTCAAATCAACGATGAAACACAGAAATTGCATCGATATTGAATACAAAAGGCAAAATGTCGACTTATTTACAAGAGGTGTAACTCTTCTAATAGTTCGTGCTTTGAGCATTTCCTGGGACGGCAGTATTAGATTCCGATGCATCATTGCAGGTTTACTGTATGCCTTGGACCTTCAAATCAACGATGAAACACAGAAATTGCATCGATATTGAATACAAAAGGCATATATCGACTTAATTATAAGAGGAGTAACTCTTCTAATAGTTCGTGCTTTGAGCCTTTCCTGGGACAGCAGTATTAGATTCCGATGCACCATTGCAGGTTTACTGTATCCCTTGGACCTTCAGATGAACGATGAACCACAGAAATTGCATCGATATTGAATACAAAAGGCAAAATGTCGACTTATTTACAAGAGGAGTAGCTCTTCTAATAGTTCGTGCTTTTAGCCTTTCCTAGGACAGCAGTATTAGATTCCGATGCACCATTGCAGTTTTACTGTATCCCTTGGACCTTCAAATCACGATGATACACATAAATTGCATCGATAATGAATACAAAAATCAAAATATCGACTTATTTATAAGAGGAGTAACTCCTCTAATAGTTCGTGCTTTGAGCCTTTCCTGGGACAGCAGTATTAGATTCCGACTCACCATAGCAGGTTTACTGTATCCCTTGGACCTTCAAATCAACGATAAAACACAGAAATTGCATCGATATTGAATACAAAAGGCGAAATATCGATTTATTTACAAGAGGAGTAACTCGTCTAAAAGCTCGTGACTTGAGCCTTTCCTGGGACAGCAGTATTAGATTCCGATGCACCATTGCTGGTTTACTGTATCCCTTGGACCTTCAAATCAACGATGAAACACAAAATTGCATCGCTATTGAATACAAAAGGCCAAATGTCGACTTATTTATAAGAGGAGTAACTCTTCTAATAGTTCGTGCTTTGAGCCTATCCTGGGACAGCAATATTAGATTCCGATGCACCATTGCAGGTTTACTGTATCCCTTGGACGTTCAACTCAACGATGAAACACAGAAATTGCATCGATATTGAATACAGAAGGCAAAATGTCGACTTATTTACAAGAGGTGTAACTCTTCTAATAGTTCGTGCTTTGAGCATTTCCTGGGACAGCAGTATTAGATTCCGATGCACTATTTCGTGTTTACTGTATCCCTTGGACCTTAAAATCAACGATGAAACACAGAAATTGCATCGATATTGAATACAAAAGGCAAAATGTCGACTTATTTATAAGAGGAGAACCTCTTCTAATAATTCGTGTTTTGAGCCTTACCTGGGACAGCATTATTAGATTCCGATGCACCATTGCAGGTTTACTGTATCCCTTGGACCTTCAAATCAACGATGAAACACAGAAATTGCATCGATATTGAATACAAAAGGCAAAATGTCGTCTTATTTACAAGAGGTGTAACTCTTTAAATAGTTCGTGCTTTGAGCCTTTCCTGGGTCAGCAGTATTAGATCCCGATGCACCATTGCGAGTTCACTGTATCACTTGGACCTTCAAATCAACGATGAAATACAAAAATTTCATCGATATTGAATACAAAAGGCAAAATGTCGATTTATTTATAAGTGGAGTAACTGCTGTAATAGTTCGTGCTTTGAGCCTTTCCTGGGACGGCAGTGTTAGATTCCGATGCACCATTGCAGGTTTACTGTATCCCCTGGACCTTCAAATCAACGATGAAACACAGAAATAGCATCGATATTGAATACAAAAGGAAAAATATCGACTTATTTACAAGAGGAGTAGCTCTTCTAATAGCTCGTGCCTTGAGCCTTTCCTGGGACAGCAGTATTAGATTCCGATGCAGCATTGCAGGTTTACTGTATTCCTTGGACCTTCAAATCAACGATGAAACACAGAAATTGCATCGATATTGAATACAAAAGGCAAAATGTCGACTTATTTACAAGAGGTGTAACTCTTTAAATAGTTCGTGCTATGAGCCTTTCCTGGGACAGCAGTATTAGATCTCGATGCACCATTGCAGGTTTACTGTATCACTTGGACCTTCAAATCTACGATGAAACACAAAATTTCATCGATATTGAATACAAAAGACAAAATGTCGACTTATTTATAAGAAGAGTAACTGCTGTAATAGTTCGTGCTTTGAGCCTTTCCTGGGACGGCAGTATTAGATTCCGATGCACCATTGCAGGTTTACTGTATCCCCTTGACCTTCTAATCAACGATGAAACACAGAAATTACATCGATATTGAGTACAAAAGGCAAAATATCGATTTATTAACAAGAGGAGTAACTCTTCTAATAGCTCGTGCCTTGAGCCTTTCCTGGGACAGCAGTATTAGATTCCGATGCACCATTGCAGGTTTACTGTATCCCTTGGACCTTCAAATCAACGATGAAACACAGAAATTCCATCGATAATGAATACAAAAATCTATATGTCGATTTATTTATAAGAGGAGTAACTCGTCTAATAGTTCGTGCTTTGAGCCTTTCCTGGGACAGAAGTATTAGATTCCGATGCACCATTGCAGGTTTACTGGTTCCCTTGGACCTTCAAATCAACGATGAAACACAGAAATTGCATCGATATTGAATACAAAAGGCAAAATGTCGACTTATTTACAAGAGGTGTAACTCTTTAAATAGTTCGTGCTTTGAGCCTTTCCTGGGACAGCAGTATTAGATCCCGATGCACCATTGCAGGTTTACTGTATCACTTGGACCTGCAAATCAACGATGAAACATAAAAATTTCATCGATATTGAATACAAAAGGCAAAATGTCGACTTATTTATAAGAGGAGTAACTCCTGTAATAGTTCGTGCTTTGAGCCTTTCCTGGGACGGCAGTATTAGATTCCCATTTTCCGATGCACCATTTCAGGTTTACTGTATCCCTTAAACCATCAAATCAACGATGAAACACAGAAATTGCATCGATATTGAATACAAAAAGTAAATATCGACTTATTTATAAGAGGAGTAACTCTTCTAATAGTTCGTGCTTTAAGCCTTTCCTGGGACAGCAGTATTAGATTCCGATGCACCATTGCAGGTTTACTGTATCCCTTGGACCTTCAAATGAACGATGAAGCACAGAAATTGCATCGATATTGAATACAAATGCAAGATGTCGACTTATTTACAAGAGGAGTAGCTCTTCTAATAGTTCGTGCTTTGAGCCTTTCCTGGGACAGCAGTATTAGATTCCGATGCACCATTGCAGGTTTACTGTATCCCTTGGACCTTCAAATCAACGATGAAACACAGAAATTGCATCGATATTGAATACAAAAGGCAAAATGTCGACTTATTTATAAGAGGAGAACCTCTTCTAATAATTCGTGTTTTGAGCCTTACCTGGGACAGCATTATTAGATTCCGATGCACCATTGCAGGTTTACTGTATTCCTTGGACCTTCAAATTAACGATGAAACACAGAAATTGCATCGATATTGAATACAAAAGGCAAAATTTCGACTTATTTGCATGAGGAGTAGCTCTTCTAATAGTTCGTGCTTTTAGCCTTTCCTGGGACAGCAGGATTAGATTCCGATGCACCATTGAAGGTTACTGTATCCCTTGGACCTTCAAATCAACGATGAAACGCAGAAATTGCATCTATATTGCATACAAAAGGCTATATTTCGACTTATTTACAAGAGGAGTTACCCTTCTAATAGTTCGTGCTTTGAGCCTTTCCTGGGACAGCAGTATTAGATTCCGATGCACCATTGCAGGTTTAGTGTATCTCTTGGACCTTCAAATCAACGATGAAACACAGAAATTGCATCGATATTGAATACAAAAGGCAAAATGTCGACTTATTTACAAGAGGTGTAACTCTTCTAATAGTTCGTGCTTTGAGCATTTCCTGGGACGGCAGTATTAGATTCCGATGCATCATTGCAGGTTTACTGTATGCCTTGGACCTTCAAATCAACGATGAAACACAGAAATTGCATCGATATTGAATACAAAAGGCAAATATCGACTTAATTATAAGAGGAGTAACTCTTTTAATAGTTCGTGCTTTGAGCCTTTCCTGGGACAGCAGTATTAGATTCCGATGCACCATTGCAGGTTTACTGTATCACTTTGACCTTCAGATGAACGATGAAGCACAGAAATTGCATCGATATTGAATACAAAGGCAAAATGTCGACTTATTTACAAGAGGAGTAGCTCTTCTAATAGTTCGTGATTTTAGCCTTTCCTAGGACAGCAGTATTAGATTCCGATGCACCATTGCAGTTTTACTGTATCCCTTGGACCTTCAAATCACGATGATACACATAAATTGCATCGATAATGAATACAAAAATCAAAATATCGACTTATTTATAAGAGGAGTAACTCTACTAATAGTTCGTGCTTTGAGCCCTTCCTGGGACAGCAGTATTAGATTCCGATGCACCATAGCAGATTTACTGTATCCCTTGGACCTTCAAATCAACGATAAAACACAGAAATTGCATCGATATTGAATACAAAAGGCGAAATATCGATTTATTTACAAGAGGAGTAACTCGTCTAATAGCTCGTGACTTGAGCCTTTCCTGGGACAGCAGTATTAGATTCCGATGCACCATTGCTGGTTTACTGTATCCCTTGGACCTTCAAATCAACGATGAAACACAAAATTGCATCGCTATTGAATACAAAAGGCCAAATGTCGACTTATTTATAAGAGGAGTAACTCTTCTAATAGTTCGTGCTTTGAGCCTATCCTGGGACAGCAATATTAGATTCCGATGCACCATTGCAGGTTTACTGTATCCCTTGGACGTTCAACTCAACGATGAAACACAGATATTGCATCGATATTGAATACAAAAAGGCAAAATGTAGACTTATTTACAAGAGGTGTAACTCTTCTAATAGTTCGTGCTTTGAGCATTTCCTGGGACAGCAGTATTAGATTCCGATGCACTATTTCGGGTTTACTGTATCCCTTGGACCTTAAAATCAACGATGAAACACAGAAATTGCATCGATATTGAATACAAAAGGCAAAATGTCGACTTATTTATAAGAGGAGTGACTCTTCAAATAGTTCGTGCTTTGAGCCTTTCCTGGGACACCAGTATTAGATTCCGATGCACCATTGCAGGTTTACTGTATCCCGTGGACCTTCAAATGAACGATGAAACACAGAAATTGCATCGATATTGAATACAAAAGGCAAAATGTCGACTTATTTACAAGAGGTGTAACTCTTCTAATAGTTCGTGCTTTGAGCATTTCCTGGGACAGCAGTATTAGATTCCGATGCACTATTTCGGGTTTACTGTATCCCTTGGACCTTAAAATCAACGATGAAACACAGAAATTGCATCGATATTGAATACAAAAGGCAAAATGTCGACTTATTTATAAGAGGAGTGACTCTTCAAATAGTTCGTGCTTTGAGCCTTTCCTGGGACACCAGTATTAGATTCCGATGCACCATTGCAGGTTTACTGTATCCCGTGGACCTTCAAATGAACGATGAAACACAGAAATTGCATCGATATTGAATACAAAAGGCAAAATGTCGACTTATTTATAAGAGGAGTAACTCTTCTAATAGTTCGTGCTTTGAGCCTTTCCTGGGACAGCAGTATTAGATTCCGATGCACCATTGCAGGTTTACTGTATCCCTTGGACGTTCAAATCAACGATGAAACACAGAAATTGCATCGATATTGAACACAAAAGGCAAAATGTCGACTTATTTATAAGAGGAGAACCTCTTCTAATAATTCGTGTTTTGAGCCTTACCTGGGACAGCATTATTAGATTCCGATGCACCATTGCAGGTTTACTGTATCCCTTGGACCTTCAAATCAACGATGAAACGCAGAAATTGCATCTATATTGCATACAAAAGGCTATATTTCGACTTATTTACAAGAGGAGTTACCCTTCTAATAGTTCGTGCTTTGAGCCTTTCCTGGGACAGCAGTATTAGATTCCGATGCACCATTGCAGGTTTAGTGTATCTCTTGGACCTTCAAATCAACGATGAAACACAGAAATTGCATCGATATTGAATACAAAAGGCAAAATGTCGACTTATTTACAAGAGGTGTAACTCTTCTAATAGTTCGTGCTTTGAGCATTTCCTGGGACGGCAGTATTAGATTCCGATGCATCATTGCAGGTTTACTGTATGCCTTGGACCTTCAAATCAACGATGAAACACAGAAATTGCATCGATATTGAATACAAAAGGCAAATATCGACTTAATTATAAGAGGAGTAACTCTTTTAATAGTTCGTGCTTTGAGCCTTTCCTGGGACAGCAGTATTAGATTCCGATGCACCATTGCAGGTTTACTGTATCCCTTTGACCTTCAGATGAACGATGAAGCACAGAAATTGCATCGATATTGAATACAAAGGCAAAATGTCGACTTATTTACAAGAGGAGTAGCTCTTCTAATAGTTCGTGATTTTAGCCTTTCCTAGGACAGCAGTATTAGATTCCGATGCACCATTGCAGTTTTACTGTATCCCTTGGACCTTCAAATCACGATGATACACATAAATTGCATCGATAATGAATACAAAAATCAAAATATCGACTTATTTATAAGAGGAGTAACTCTTCTAATAGTTCGTGCTTTGAGCCCTTCCTGGGACAGCAGTATTAGATTCCGATGCACCATAGCAGATTTACTGTATCCCTTGGACCTTCAAATCAACGATAAAACACAGAAATTGCATCGATATTGAATACAAAAGGCGAAATATCGATTTATTTACAAGAGGAGTAACTCGTCTAATAGCTCGTGACTTGAGCCTTTCCTGGGACAGCAGTATTAGATTCCGATGCACCATTGCTGGTTTACTGTATCCCTTGGACCTTCAAATCAACGATGAAACACAAAATTGCATCGCTATTGAATACAAAAGGCCAAATGTCGACTTATTTATAAGAGGAGTAACTCTTCTAATAGTTCGTGCTTTGAGCCTATCCTGGGACAGCAATATTAGATTCCGATGCACCATTGCAGGTTTACTGTATCCCTTGGACGTTCAACTCAACGATGAAACACAGATATTGCATCGATATTGAATACAAAAGGCAAAATGTCGACTTATTTACAAGAGGTGTAACTCTTCTAATAGTTCGTGCTTTGAGCATTTCCTGGGACAGCAGTATTAGATTCCGATGCACTATTTCGGGTTTACTGTATCCCTTGGACCTTAAAATCAACGATGAAACACAGAAATTGCATCGATATTGAATACAAAAGGCAAAATGTCGACTTATTTATAAGAGGAGTGACTCTTCAAATAGTTCGTGCTTTGAGCCTTTCCTGGGACACCAGTATTAGATTCCGATGCACCATTGCAGGTTTACTGTATCCCGTGGACCTTCAAATGAACGATGAAACACAGAAATTGCATCGATATTGAATACAAAAGGCAAAATGTCGACTTATTTACAAGAGGTGTAACTCTTCTAATAGTTCGTGCTTTGAGCATTTCCTGGGACAGCAGTATTAGATTCCGATGCACTATTTCGGGTTTACTGTATCCCTTGGACCTTAAAATCAACGATGAAACACAGAAATTGCATCGATATTGAATACAAAAGGCAAAATGTCGACTTATTTATAAGAGGAGTGACTCTTCAAATAGTTCGTGCTTTGAGCCTTTCCTGGGACACCAGTATTAGATTCCGATGCACCATTGCAGGTTTACTGTATCCCGTGGACCTTCAAATGAACGATGAAACACAGAAATTGCATCGATATTGAATACAAAAGGCAAAATGTCGACTTATTTATAAGAGGAGTAACTCTTCTAATAGTTCGTGCTTTGAGCCTTTCCTGGGACAGCAGTATTAGATTCCGATGCACCATTGCAGGTTTACTGTATCCCTTGGACGTTCAAATCAACGATGAAACACAGAAATTGCATCGATATTGAACACAAAAGGCAAAATGTCGACTTATTTATAAGAGGAGAACCTCTTCTAATAATTCGTGTTTTGAGCCTTACCTGGGACAGCATTATTAGATTCCGATGCACCATTGCAGGTTTACTGTATTCCTTTGACCTTCAAATTAACGATGAAACACAGAAATTGCATCGATATTGAATACAAAAGGCAAAATTTCGACTTATTTACAAGAGGAGTGACTCTTCAAATAGTTCGTGCTTTGAGCCTTTCCTGAGACACCAGTATTAGATTCCGATGCACCTTTGCAGGTTTACTGTATCCCGTGGACCTTCAAATGAACGATGAAACACAGAAATTGCATCGATATTGAATACAAAAGTCAAAATGTCGACTTATTTACATGAGGTGTAACTCTTCTAATAGTTCGTGGTTTGAGCATTTCCTGGGACAGCAGTTATAGATTCCGATGCATCATTGCAGGTTTACTGTATCCCTTGGACCTTCAAATCAACGATGAAACACAGAAATTGCATCGATATTGAATACAAAAGGCAAATATCGACTTAATTATAAGAGGAGTAACTCTTCTAATAGTTCGTGCTTTGAGCCTTTCCTGGGACAGCAGTATTAGATTCCGATGCACTATTGCAGGTTTACTGTATCCCTTGGACCTTCAGATGAACGATGAAGCACAGAAATTGCATAGATATTGAATACAAAAGGCAAAATGTCGACTTATTTACAAGAGGAGTAGCTCTTCTAATAGTTCGTGCTTTTAGCCTTTCCTAGGACAGCAGTATTAGATTCCAATGCACCATTGCAGTTTTACTGTATCCCTTGGACCTTCAAATCACGATGATACACATAAATTGCATCGATAGTGAATACAAAAATCAAAATATCGACATATTTATAAGAGGAGTAACTCTTCTAATAGTTCCTGCTTTGAGCCTTTCCTGGGACAGCAGTATTAGATTCCGATGCACCATAGCAGATTTACTGTATCCCTTGGACCTTCAAATCAACGATGAAACACAGAAATTGCATCGATATTGAATACAAAAGGCGAAATATCGATTTATTTACAAGAGGAGTAACTCGTCTAATAGCTCGTGCCTTGAGCCTTACGTGGACAGCAGTATTAGATTCCGATGCACCATTGCTGGTTTACTGTATCCCTTGGACCTTCAAATCAACGATGAAACACCGAATTTGCATCGATATTGAATACAAAGGATAAAATGTCGACTTATTTATAAGAGGAGTAACTCTTCTAATAGTTCGTGCTTTGAGCCTATCCTAGGACAGCAATATTAGATTCCGATGCACCATTGCAGGTTTACTGTATCCCTTGGACGTTCAACTCAACGATGAAACACAGAAATTGCATCGATATTGAATACAAAAGGCAAAATGTCGACTTATTTACAAGAGGTGTAACTCTTCTAATAGTTCGTGCTTTGAGTATTTCCTGGGACAGCAGTATTAGATTCCGATGCACCTTTTCGGGTTTAATGTATCCCTTGGACCTTATAATCAACGATGAAACACAGAAATTGCATCGATATTGAATACAAAAGGCAAAATGTCGACTTATTTATAAGAGGAGTAACTCTTCTAATAGTTCGTGCTTTGAGCCTTTCCTGGGACAGCAGTATTAGATTCCGATGCACCATTGCAGGTTTACTGTATCCCGTGGACCTTCAAATGAACGATGAAACACAGAAATTGCATCGATATTGAATACAAAAGGCTATATTTCGACTTATTTACAAGAGGAGTAACTCTTATAATAGTTCGTGCTTTGAGCATTTCCTGGGACAGCAGTATTAGATTCCGATGCATCATTGCGGGTTTACTGTATCCCTTGGACCTTCAAATCAACGATGAAACACAGAAATTGCATCGATATTGAATACATAAGGCAAATATCGATTTATTTATAAGAGGAGTAACTCTTCTAATAGTTCGTGCTTTGAGTCTTTCCTGGGACAGCAGTATTAGATTCCGATGCACCATTGCAGGTTTACTGTACCCCTTGGACCTTCAAATGAACGATGAAGCACAGGAATTGCATCGATATTGAATAGAAAAGGCAAAATGTCGACTTATTTACAAGAGGAGTAGCTCTTCTAATAGTTCGTGCTTTTAGCCTTCACTAGGACAGCAGTATTAGATTCTGATGCACCATTGCAGGTTTACTGTATCCCTTGGACTTTAAAATCACGATGAAACACATAAATTGCATCGATATTGAATACAAAAGGCAAAATGTCGACTCATTTACTAGAGGAGTAACTCTTCTAATAGTTCGTGCTATGAGCATTTACTGGGACAGCAGTATTAGATTTCGATGCACCATTGCAGGTTTACTGTATCCCTTGGACCTTCAAATCAACGATGAAACACAGAAATTGCATCGATAATGAATACAAAAATCAAAATATCGACTTATTTATAAGAAGAGTAACTCTTCTAATAGTTCGTGCTTTGAGCCTTTCCTGGGGCAGCAGTATTAGATTCCGATGCACCATTGCAGGTTTACTGTATCCCTTGGACCTTCAAATCAACGATGAAACACAGAAATTGCATCGATATTGAATACAAAAGGCAAAATGTCGTCTTATTTACATGAGGTGTAACTCTTTAAATAGTTCGTGCTTTGAGCCTTTCCTGGGGCAGCAGTATTAGATCCCGATGCACCATTGCAGGTTCACTGTATCACTTGGACCTTCAAATCAACGATGAAACACAAAACTTTCTTCGATATTGAATACAAAAGGCAAAATGTCGATTTATTTATAAGAGGAGTAACTGCTGTAATAGTTCGTGCTTTGAGCCTTTCCTGGGACGGCAGTGTTAGATTCCGATGCACCATTGCAGGTTTACTGTATCCCCTGGACCTTCAAATCAACGATGAAACACAGAAATTGCATCGATATTGAATACAAAAGGAAAAATATCGATTTATTTCAAGAGGAGTAGCTCTTCTAATAGCTCGTGCCTTGAGCCTTTCCTGGGACAGCAGTATTAGATTCCGATGCAGCATTGCAGGTTCACTGTATTCCTTGGACCTTCAAATCAACGATGAAACACAGAAATTGCATCGATATTGAATACAAAAAGCAAAATGTCGACTTATTTCAAGAGGTGTAACTCTTTAAATAGTTCGTGCTATGAGCCTTTCCTGGGACAGCAGTATTAGAACTCGATGCACCATTGCAGGTTTACTGTATCACTTGGACCTTCAAATCAACGATGAAACACAAAATTTCATCGATATTGAATACAAAAGACAAAATGTCGACTTATTTATAAATAGAGTAACTGCTGTAATAGTTCGTGCTTTGAGCCTTTCCTGGGACGGCAGTATTAGATTCCGATGCACCATTGCAGGTTTACTGTATCCCCTGGACCTTCTAATCAACGATGAAACACAGAAATTACATCGATATTGAATACAAAAGGCAAAATATCGATTTATTAACAAGAGGAGTAACTCTTCTAATAGCTCGTGCCTTGAGCCTTTCCTGGGACAGCAGTATTAGATTCCGATGCACCATTGCAGGTTTACTGTATCCCTTGGACCTTCAAATCAACGATGAAACACAGAAATTCCATCGATAATGAATACAAAAATCTATATGTCGATTTATTTATAAGAGGAGTAACTCGTCAAATAGTTCGTGCTTTGAGCCTTTCCTGGGACAGAAGTATTAGATTCCGATGCACCATTGCAGGTTTACTGGTTCCCTTGGACCTTCAAATCAACGATGAAACACAGAAATTGCATCGATATTGAATACAAAAGGCAAAATGTCGACTTATTTACAAGAGGTGTAACTCTTAAATAGTTCGTGCTTTCAGCCTTTCCTGGGACAGCAGTATTAGACCCCGATGCACCATTGCAAGTTTACTGTATCACTTGGACCTGCAAATCAACGATGAAACATAAAAATTTCATCGATATTGAATACAAAAGGCAAAATGTCGACTTATTTATAAGAGGAGTAACTCCTGTAATAGTTCGTGCTTTGAGCCTTTCCTGGGACGGCAGTATTAGATTCCCATATTCCGATGCACCACTTCAGGTTTACTGTATCCCTTGGACCCTCAAATCAACGATGAAACACAGAAATTGCATCGATATTGAATACAAAAGGCAAATATCGACTTATTTATAAGAGGAGTAACTCTTCTAATAGTTCGTGCTTTAAGCCTTTCCTGGGACAGCAGTATTAGATTCCGATGCACCATTGCAGGTTTACTGTATCCCTTGGACCTTCAAATGAACGATGAAGCACAGAAATTGCATCGATATTGAATACAAATGCAAAATGTCGACTTATTTACAAGAGGAGTAGCTCTTCTAATAGTTCGTGCTTTTAGCCTTTCCTAGGACAGCAGTATTAGATTCCGATGCACCATTGCAGTTTTACTGTATCTCTTGGACCTTCAAATCACGATGATACACATAAATTGCATCGATAATGAATGGAAAAATCCAAATATCGACTTATTTATATGAGGAGTAACTCTTCTAATAGTTCGTGCTTTGAGCCTTTCCTGGGACAGCAGTATTAGATTTCGATGCACCATAGCAGGTTTACTGTATCCCTTGGACCTTCAAATCAACGATAAAACACAGAAATTGCATCGATATTGAATACAAAAGGCGAAATATCGATTTATTTACAAGAATAGTAACTCGTCTAATAGCTCGTGACTTGAGCCTTTCCTGGGACAGCAGTATTAGATTCCGATGCACCATTGCTGGTTTACTGTATCCCTTGGACCTTCAAATCAACGATGAAACACAAAATTGCATCGCTAATGAATACAAAAGGCCAAATGTCGACTTATTTATAAGAGGAGTAACTCTTCCAATAGTTCGTGCTTTGAGCCTATCCTGGGACAGCAATATTAGATTCCGATGCACCATTGCAGGTTTACTGTATCCCTTGGACGTTCAACTCAACGATGAAACACAGAAATTGCATCGGTTATTGAATACAAAAGGCAAAATGTCGACTTATTTACAAGAGGTGTAACTCTTCTAATAGTTCGTGCTTTGAGCATTTCCTGGGACAGCAGTATTAGATTCCGATGCACCATTTCGGGTTTACTGTATCCCTTGGACCTTAAAATCAACGATGAAACACAGAAATTGCATCGATATTGAATACAAAAGGCAAAATGTCGACTTACTTATAAGAGGAGTAACTCTTCTAATAGTTCGTGCTTTGATCCTTTCCTGGGTCAGCAGTATTAGATTCCGATGCACCATTGCAGATTTACTGTATCCCGTGGACCTTCAAATGAACGATGAAACACAGAAATTGCATCGATATTGAATACAAAAGGCAAAATGTCGACTTATTTATAAGAGGAGAACCTCTTCTAATAATTCGTGTTTTGAGCCTTACCTGGGACAGCATTATTAGATTCCGATGCACCATTGCAGGTTTACTGTATTCCTTGGACCTTCAAATTAACGATGAAACACAGAAATTGCATCGATATTGAATACAAAAGGCAAAATTTCGACTTATTTGCAAGAGGACTAGCTCTTCTAATAGTTCGTGCTTTTAGCCTTTCATGGGACAGCAGTATTAGATTCCGATGCACCATTGAAGGTTACTGTATCCCTTGGACCTTCAAATCAACGATGAAACGCAGAAATTGCATCTATATTGAATACAAAAGGCTATATTTCGACTTATTTACAAGAGGAGTAACTCTTCTAACAGTTCGTGCTTTGAGCCTTTCCTGGGACAGCAGTATTAGATTCCGATGCACCATTGCAGGTTTAGTGTATCCCTTGGACCTTCAAATCAACGATGAAACACAGAAATTGCATCGATATTGAATACAAAACGCAAAATGTCGACTTATTTACAAGAAGAGTAACTCTTCTAATTGTTCGTGCTTTGTGCCTTTCCTGGGACAGCAGTATTAGATTCCGATGCACCATTGCAGGTTTACTGTATCCCTTGGACCTTCAAATCAACGAAGAAACACAGAAATTGCATCGATGTTGAATACAAAAGGCAAAATGTCGACTTATTTACAAGAGGTGTAACTCTTCTAATAGTTCGTGCTTTGAGCCTTTCCTGGGACAGCAGTATTAGATTCCGATGCACCATTGCAGGTTTACTGTATCCCTTGGACCTTCAGATGAACGATGAAGCACAGAAATTGCATCGATATTGAATACAAAAGGCAAAATGTCGACTTATTTACAAGAGGAGTAGCTCTTCTAATAGATCGTGCTTTTACCTTTTCCTAGGACAGCAGTATTGGATTCCGATGCACCATTGCAGTTTTACTGTATCCCTTGGACCTTCAAATCACGATGATACACATAAATTGCATCGATAATGAATACAAAAATCAAAATATCGACTTATTTATAAGAGGAGTAACTCTTCTAATAGTTCGTGCTTTGAGCCTTTCCTGGGACAGCAGTATTAGATTCCGATGCACCATAGCAGATTTACTGTATCCCTTGGACCTTCAAATCAACGATGAAACACAGAAATTGCATCGATATTGAATACAAAAGGCGAAATATCGATTTATTTACAAGAGGAGTAACTCGTCTAATAGCTCGTGCCTTGAGCCTTACCTGGACAGCAGTATTAGATTCCGATGCACCATTGCAGTTTTACTGTATCCCTTGGACCTTCAAATCAACGATGATACACATAAATTGCATCGATAATGAATAGAAAAATCCAAATATCGACTTATTTATAAGAGGAGTAACTCTTCTAATAGTTCGTGCTTTGAGCCTTTCCTGGGACAGCAGTATTAGATTTCGATGCACCATAGCAGGTTTACTGTATCCCTTGGACCTTCAAATCAACGATAAAACACAGAAATTGCATCGATATTGAATACAAAAGGCGAAATATCGATTTATTTACAAGAGGAGTAACTCGTCTAATAGCTCGTGACTTGAGCCTTTCCTGGGACAGCAGTATTAGATTCCGATGCACCACTGCTGGTTTACTGTATCCCTTGGACCTTCAAATCAACGATGAAACACAAAATTGCATCGCTATTGAATATAAAAGGCCAAATGTCGACTTATTTATAAGAGGAGTAACTCTTCTAATAGTTCGTGCTTTGAGCCTATCCTGGGACAGCAATATTAGATTCCGATGCACCATTGCAGGTTTACTGTATCCCTTGGACGTTCACCTCAACGATGAAACACAGAAATTGCATCGATATTGAATACAAAAGGCAAAATGTCAACTTATTTACAAGAGGTGTAACTCTTGTAATGGTTCGTGCTTTGAGCATTTCCTGGGCAGCAGTATTAGATTCCGATGCATCATTTCCGGTTTACTGTATCCCTTGGACCTTAAAATCAACGATGAAACACAGAAATTGCATCGATATTGAATACAAAAGGCAAAATGTCGACTTATTTATATGAGGTGTAACTCTTCTAATAGTTCGTGCTTTGAGCCTTTCCTGGGACAGCAGTATTAGATTCCGATGCACCATTGCAGGTTTACTGTTTCCCGTAGACCTTCAAATGAACGATGAAACACAGAAATTGCATCGATATTGAATACAAAAGGCAAAATGTCGAATTATTTATAAGAGGAGTAACTCTTCTAATAGTTGGTGCTTTGAGCCTCTCCTGGGACAGCAGTATTAGATTCCGATGCACCATTACAGGTTTACTGTATCCCTTGGACCTTCAAATCAACGATCAAACACAGAAATTGCATCGATATTGAATACAAAAGGCAAAATGTCGACTTATTTACAAGAAGAGTAACTCTTCTAATAGTTCATGCTTTGAGCCTTTCCTGGGACAGCAGTATTAGATTCCGATGCACCATTGCAGGTTTACTGTATCCCTTGGACCTTCAAATCAACGATGAAAGACAGAAATTGCATCGATATTGAATACAAAAGGCAATATGTCGACTTATTTACATGAGGTGTAACTCTTCTAATGGTTCGTGCTTTGAGCATTTCCTGGGACAGCAGTATTAGATTCCGATGCATCATTGCAGGTTTACTGTATCCCTTGGACCTTCAAATCAACGATGAAACACAGAAATTGCATCGATATTGAATACAAAAGTTAAATATCGACTTAATTATAAGAGGAGTAACTCTTCTAATAGTTCGTGCTTTGAGCCTATCCTGGGACAGCAATATTAGATTCCGATGCACCATTGCAGGTTTACTGTATCCCTTGGACGTTCAACCCAACGATGAAACACAGAAATTGCATCGATATTGAATACAAAAGGCAAAATGTCGACTTATTTACAAGAGGTGTAACTCTTCTACTAGTTCGTGCTTTGAGCATTTCCTGGGACAGCAGTATTAGATTCCGATGCACCATTTCGGGTTTACTGTATCCCTTGGACCTTAAAATCAACGATGAAACACAGAAATTGCATCGATATTGAATACAAAAGGCAAAATGTCGACTTATTTATAAGAGGAGTAACTTTACTAATAGTTCGTGCCTTGAGCCTTTCCTGGGACAGCAGTATTAGATTCCGATGCACCATTGCAGGTTTACTGTATCCCGTGGACCTTCAAATGAACGATGAAACACAGAAATTGCATCGATATTGAATACAAAAGGCAAAATGTCGACTTATTTATAAGAGGAGAACCTCTTCTAATAATTCGTGTTTTGAGCCTTACCTGGGACAGCATTATTAGATTCCGATGCACCATTGCTGGTTTACTGTATTCCTTGGACCTTCAAATTAACGATGAAACACAAAAATTGCATCGATATTGAATACAAAAGGCAAAATTTCGACTTATTTGCAAGAGGAGTAGCTCTTCTAATCGTTCGTGCTTTTAGCCTTTCCTGGGACAGCAGTATTAGATTCCGATGCACCATTGAAGGTTACTGTATCCCTTGGACCTTCAAATCAACGATGAAACGCAGAAATTGCATCTATATTGAATACAAAAGGCTATATTTCGACTTATTTACAAGTGGAGTAACTCTTCTAATAGTTCGTGCTTTGAGCAATTCCTGGGACAGCAGTATTAGATTCCGATGCACCATTGCAGGTTTAGTGCATCCCTTGGACCTTCAAATCAACGATGAAACACAGAAATTGCATCGATATTGAATACAAAAGGCAAATATCGACTTAATTATAAGAGGAGTAACTCTTCTAATAGTTCGTGCTTTGAGCCTTTCCTGGGACAGCAGTATTAGATACCGATGCACCATTGAAGGTTACTGTATCCCTTGGACCTTCAAATCAACGATGAAACGCAGAAATTGCATCTATATTGAATACAAAAGGCTATATTTCGACTTATTTACAAGTGGAGTAACTCTTCTAATAGTTCGTGCTTTGAGCCTTTCCTGGGACAGCAGTATTAGATTCCGATGCACCATTGCAGTTTTACTGTATCCCTTGGACCTTCAAATCACGATGATACACATAAATTGCATCGATAATGAATACAAAAATCAAAATATCGACTTATTTATAAGAGGAGTAACTCTTCTAATAGTTCGTGCTTTGAACCTTTCCTGGGACAGCAGTATTAGATTCCGATGCACCATAGCAAATTTACTGTATCCCTTGGACCTTCAAATCAACGATGAAACACAGAAATTGCATCGATATTGAATACAAAAGGCAAAATGTCGACTTATTTACAAGAAGAGTAACTCTTCTAATAGTTCGTGCTTTGAGCCTTTCCTGGGACAGCAGTATTAGATTCCGATGCACCATTGCAGGTTTACTGTATCCCTTGGACCTTCAAATCAACGATGAAACACAGAAATTGCATCGATATTGAATACAAAAGGCAAAATGTCGACTTATTTATAAGAGGAGTACCTCTTCTAATAATTCGTGTTTTGAGTCTTACCTCGGACAGCATTATTAGATTCCGATGCACCATTGCAGGTTTACTGTGTTCCTTGGACCTTCAAATCAACGATGAAACACAGAAATTGCATCGATTTTGAATGCAAAAGGGAAAATTTCGACTTATTTACAAGAGGAGTAGCTCTTCTAATAATTCGTGCTTTTAGCCTTTCCCGGGACAGCAGTATTAGATTCCGATGCACCATTGCAGGTTTACTGTATCCCTTGGACCTTCAAATCAACGATGAAACGCAGAAATTGCATCTATATTGAATCCAAAAGGCTATATTTCGACTCATTTGCAAGAGGAGTAACTCTTCTAATAGTTCGTGCTTTGAGCCTTTCCTGGGACAGCAGTATTAGATTCCGATGCACCATTGCAGGTTTAGTGCATCCCTTGGACCTTCAAATCAACGATGAAACACAGAAATTGCATCGATATTGAATACAAAAGGCAAAATGTCGACTTATTTACAAGAAGAGTAACTCTTCTAATAGTTCGTGCTTTGAGCCTTTCCTGGGACAGCAGTATTAGATTCCGATGCACCATTGCAGGTTTACTGTATCCCTTGGACCTTCAACTCAACGATGAAAGACAGAAATTGCATCGATATTGACTACAAAAGGCAAAATGTCGACATATTTACAAGAGGTGTATCTCTTCTAATAGTTCGTGCTTTGAGCATTTCCTGGGACAGCAGTATTAGATTCCGATGCACCATTGCAGGTTTACTGTATCCCTTGGACCTTCAAATCAACGATGAAACGCAGAAATTGCATCTATATTGAATACAAAAGGCTATATTTCGACTTATTTACAAGAGGAGTAACTCTTCTAATAGTTCGTGCTTTCAGCCTTTCCTGGGACAGCAGTATTAGATTCCGATGCACCATTGCAGGTTTAGTGTATCCCTTGGACCTTCAAATCAACGATGAAACACAGAAGTTGCATCGATATTGACTACAAAAGGCAAAATGTCGACTTATTTACAAGAAGAGTAACTCTTCTAATAGTTCGTGTTTTGAGCCTTTCCTGGGACAGCAGTATTAGATTCCGATGCACCATTACAGGTTTACTGTATACCTTGGGCCTTCAAATCAACGATGAAACACAGAAATTTCATCGATATTGAATTCAAAATTCTAAATGTCGACTTATTTATAAGAGGAGTAACTCTTCTTATAGTTCGTGCTTTTAGCCTTTCCTGGGACAGCAGTATTAGATTCCGATGCACCATTGCAGGTTTACTGTATCCCTTGGACCTTCAAATCAACGATGAAACGCAGAAATTGCATCTATATTGAATACAAAAGCTATATTTCGACTTATTTACAAGAGGAGTAACTCTTCTAACAGTTCGTGCTTTGAGCCTTTCCTGGGACAGCAGTATTAGATTCCGATGCACCATTGCAGGTTTAGTGTATCCCTTGGACCTTCAAATCAACGATGAAACACAGAAATTGCATCGATATTGAATACAAAAGGCAAAATGTCGACTTATTTACAAGAAGAGTAACTCTTCTAATAGTTCGTGCTTTGAGCCTTTCCTGGGACAGCAGTATTAGATTCCGATGCACCATTGCAGGTTTACTGTATCCCTTGGACCTTCAAATCAACGATGAAACACAGAAATTCCATCGATAATGAATACAAAAATCAAATTGTCGATTTATTTATAAGAGGAGTAACTCTTCTAATAGTTCGTGCTTTGAGCCTTTCCTGGTACAGAAGTATTAGATTCCGATGCACCATTGCAGGTTTACTGGTTCCCTTGGACCTTCAAATCAACGATGAAACACAGAAATTGCATCGATATTGAATACAAAATGCAAAATGTCGACTTATTTACTAGAGGTGTAACTCTTTAAATAGTTCGTGCTTTGAGCCTTTCCTGGGACAGCATTATTAGATCCCGATGCACCATTGCAGGTTTACTGTATCACTTGGACCTTCAAATCAACGATGAAACATAAAAATTTCATCGATATTGAATACAAAAGGCAAAATGTCGACTTATTTATAAGAGGAGTAACTCCTGTAATAGTTCGTGCTTTGAGACTTTCCTGGGACGGCAGTATTAGATTCCCATATTCCGATGCACCATTTCAGGTTTACTGTATCCCTTGGACCTTCAAATCAACGATGAAACACAGAAATTGCATCGATATTGATTACAAAAGGCAAATATCGACTTATTTATAAGAGGAGTAACTCTTCTAATAGTTCGTGTTTTAAGCCTTTCCTGGGACAGCAGTATTAGATTCCGATGCACCATTGCAGGTTTACTGTATCCCTTGGACCTTCAAATGAACGATGAAGCACAGTAATTGCATCGATATTGAATACAAATGCAAAATGTCGACTTATTTACAAGAGGAGTAGCTCTTCTAATAGTTCGTGCTTTTAGCCTTTCCTAGGACAGCAGTATTAGATTCCGATGCACCATTGCAGTTTTACTGTATCCCTTGGACCTTCAAATCACGATGATACACATAAATTGCATCGATAATGAATAGAAAAATCCAAATATCGACTTATTTATAAGAGGAGTAACTCTTCTAATAGTTCGTGCTTTGAGCCTTTCCTGGGACAGCAGTATTAGATTCCGATGCACCATAGCATGTTTACTGTATCCCTTGGACCTTCAAATCAACGATAAAACACAGAAATTGCATCGATATTGGATACAAAAGGCGAAATATCGATTTATTTACAAGATTAGTAACTCGTCTAATAGCTCGTGACTTGAGCCTTTCATGGGACAGCAGTATTAGATTCCGATGCACCATTGCTGGTTTACTGTATCCCTTGGACCTTCAAATCAACGATGAAACACAAAATTGCATCCCTATTGAATACAAAAGGCCAAATGTCGACTTATTTATAAGAGGAGTAACTCTTCTAATAGTTCGTGCTTTGAGCCTTTCCTGGGACAGCAGTATTAGATTCCGATGCACCATTGCAGGTTTACTGTATCCCGTGGACCTTCAAATGAACGATGAAACACAGAAATTGCATCGATATTGAATACAAAAGGCAAAATGTCGACTTATTTATAAGAGGAGTAACTCTTCTAATAGTTCGTGCTTTGAGCCTTTCCTGGGACAGCAGTATTAGATTCCGATGCACCATTGCAGGTTTACTGTATCCCTTGGACCTTCAAATCAACGATGAAACACAGAAATTGCATCGATATTGAATACAAAATGCAAAATGTCTACTTATTTACAAGAGGAGTAGCTCTTCTAATAGTTCGTGGTTTTAGCCTTTCCTAGGACAGCAGTATTAGATTCCGATGCACCATTGCAGGTTTACTGTATTCCTTGGACCTTCAAATTATCGATGAAACACAGAAATTGCATCGATATTGAATACAAAAGGCAACATTTTGACTTATTTACAAGAGGAATAGCTCTTCTAATAGTTCGTGCTTTTAGCCTTTCCTGGGACAGCAGTATTAGATTCCGATGCACCATAGCATGTATACTGTATCCCTTGGACCTTCAAATCAACGATAAAACACAGAAATTGCATCGATATTGAATACAAAAGGCGAAATATCGATTTATTTACAAGAGGAGTAAATCGTCTAATAGCTCGTGACTTGAGCCTTTCATGGGACAGCAGTATTAGATTGCGATGCACCATTGCTGGTTTACTGTATCCCTTGGACCTTCAAATCAACGATGAAACACAAAATTGCATCGCTATTGAATACAAAAGGCCAAATGTCGACTTATTTATAAGAGGAGTAACTCTTCTAATAGTTCGTGCTTTGAGCCTTTCCTGGGACAGCAGTATTAGATTCCGATGCACCATTGCAGGTTTACTGTATCCCGTGGTCCTTCAAATGAACGATGAAACACAGAAATTGCATCGATATTGAATACAAAAGGCCAAATGTCGACTTATTTATAAGAGGAGTAACTCTTCTAATAGTTCGTGCTTTGAGCCTTTCCTGGGACAGCAGTATTAGATTCCGATGCACCATTGCAGGTTTACTGTATCCCTTGGACCTTCAAATCAACGATGAAACACAGAAATTGCATCGATATTGAATACAAAAGGCAAAATGTCGACTTATTTATAAGAGGAGTACCTCTTCTAATAATTCGTGTTTTGAGCCTTACCTGGGACAGCATTATTCGATTCCGATGCACCATTGCAGGTTTACAGTATTCCTTGGACCTTCAAATTAACGATGAAACACAGAAATTGCATCGATATTGAATACAAAAGGAAACATTTTGACTTATTTACAAGAGGAATAGCTCTTCTAATAGTTCGTGCTTTTAGCCTTTCCTGGGACAGCAGTATTAGATTCCGATGCACCATTGCAGGTTTGCTGTATCCCTTGGACCTTCAAATCAACGATGAAACGCAGAAATTGCATCTATATTGAATACAAAAGGCTATATTTCGACTTATTTACAAGAGGAGTAACTCTTCAAATAGTTCGTGTTTTGAGCCTTTCCTGGGAGAGCAGTATTAGATTCCGATGCACCATTGCAGGTTTAGTGTATCCCTTGGACCTTCAAATCAACGATGAAACACAGAAATTGCATCGATATTGAATACAAAAGGCAAAATGTCGACTTATTTACAAGAAGAGTAACTCTTCTAATAGTTCGTGCTTTGAGCCTTTCCTGGGACAGCAGTATTAGATTCCGATGCACCATTGCAGGTTTACTGTATCCCTTGGACCTTCAAATCAACGATGAAACACATAAATTGCATCGATATTGAATAAAAAAGGCAAAATGTCGACTTATTTATAAGAGGAGTAACTCTTCTAATAGTTCGTGCTTTGAGCCTTTCCTGGGACAGCAGTATTAGATTCCGATGCACCATTGCAGGTTTACTGTATCCCGTGGACCTTCAAATGAACGATGAAACACAGAAATTGCATCGATATTGAATACAAAAGGCAAAATGTCGACTTATTTATAAGAGGAGTAACTCTTCTAATAGTTCGTGCTTTGAGCATTTCCTGGGACAGCAGTATTAGATTCCGATGCACCATTGCAGGTTTACTGTATCCCTTGGACCTTCAAATCAACGATGAAACACAGAAATTGCATCGATATTGAATACAAAAGGCAAAATGTCGACTTATTTATAAGAGTAGTACCTTTTCTAATAATTCGTGGTTTGAGCCTTACCTGGGACAGCATTATTAGATTCCGATGCACCATTGCAGGTTTACTGTATTCCTTGGACCTTCAAATTAACGATGAAACACAGAAATTGCATCGATATTGAATACAAAAGGCAAAATTTCGACTTATTTACAAGAGGAGTAGCTCTTCTAATAGTTCGTGCTTTTAGCCTTTCCTGGGACAGCAGTATTAGATTCCGATGCACCATTGCAGGTTTACTGTATCCCTTGGACCTTCAAATCAACGATGAAACGCAGAAATTGCATCTATATTGAATACAAAAGGCTACATTTCGACTTATTTACAAGAGGACTAACTCTTCTAATAGTTCGTCTTTTGAGCCTTTCCTGGGACAGCAGTATTAGATTCCGATGCACCATTGCAGGTTTACTGTATCCCTTGGACGTTCAACTCAACGATGAAACACAGAAATTGCATCGATATTGAATACAAAAGGCAAAATGTCGACTTATTTACAAGAGGAGTAGCTCTTCTAATAGTTCGTGCTTTTAGCCTTTCCTAGGACAGCAGTATTAGATTTCGATGCACCATTGCAGTTTTACTGTATCCCTTGGACCTTCAAATCACGATGATACACATAAATTGCATCGATAATGAATACAAAAAACCAAATATCGACTTATTTATAAGAGGAGTAACTCTTCTAATAGTTCGTGCTTTGAGCCTTTCCTGGGACAGCAGTATTAGATTCCGATGCACCATAGCAGGTTTACTGTATCCCTTGGACCTTCAAATCAACGATGAAACACAGATATTGCATCGATATTGAATACAAAAGGCGAAATATCGATTTATTTACAAGAGGAGTAACTCGTCTAATAGCTCGTGACTTGAGCCTTTCCTGGGACAGCAGCATTAGATTCCGATGCACCATTGCTGGTTTACTGTATCCCTTGGACCATCAAATCAACGATGAAACACAAAATTGCATCGCTATTGAATACAAAAGGCAAAATGTCGACTTATTTACAAGAGGAGTAACTCTTCTAATAGTTCGTGCTTTGAGCCTCTGCTGGGGCAGCAGTATTAGATTCCGATGCACCATTGCAGGTTTACTGTATCCCTTGGACGTTCAACTCAACGATGAAACACAGAAATTGCATCGATATTGAATACAAAAGGCAAAATGTCGACTTATTTACAAGAGGTGTAACTCTTCTAATAGTTCGTGCTTTGAGCATTTCCTGGGACAGCAGTATTAGATTCCGATGCACCATTTTGGGTTTACTGTATCTCTTGGACCTTCAAATTAACGATGAAACACAGAAATTGCATCGATATTGAATACAAAAGGCGAAATATCGAATTATTTACAAGAGGAGTAACTCGTCTAATAGCTCGTGACTTGAGCCTTTCCTGGGACAGCAGTATTAGATTCCGATGCACCATTGCTGGTTTACTGTGTCCCGTGGACCGTCAAATGAACGATGAAACACAGAAATTGCATCGATATTGAATACAAAAGGCAAAATGTCGACTTATTTATAAGAGGAGTAACTCTTCTAATAGTTCGTGCTTTGAGCCTTTCCTGGGACAGCAGTATTAGATTCCGATGCACCATTGCAGGTTTACTGTATCACTTGGACCTTCAAATCAACGATGAAACACAGAAATTGCATCGATATTGAATACAAAAGGCCAAATTTCGACTTATTTATAAGAGGAGTACCTCTTCTAATAATTCGTGTTTTGAGCCTTACCTGGGACAGCATTATTAGATTCCGATGCACCATTGCAGGTTTACTGTATTCCTTGAACCTTCAAATTAACGATGAAACACAGAAATTGCATCGATATTGAATACAAAAGGCAAAATTTCGACTTATTTACAAGAGGAGTAGCTCTTCTAATAGTTCGTGCTTTTAGCCTTTCCTGGGACAGCAGTATTAGATTCCGATGCACCATTGCAGGTTTACTGTATCCCTTGGACCTTCAAATCAACGATGAAACACAGAAATTGCATCGATATTGAATACAAAAGGCAAAATGTCGACTTATTTACAAGAAGAGTAACTCTTCTAATAGTTCGTGCTTTGAGCCTTTCCTGGGACAGCAGTATTAGATTCCGATGCACCATTGCAGGTTTACTGTATCCCTTGGACCTTCAAATCAACGAAGAAACACAGAAATTGCATCGATATTGAATACAAAAGGCAAAATGTCGACTTATTTACAAGAGGAGTAGCTCTTCTAATAGTTCGTGGTTTTAGCCTTTCCTAGGACAGCAGTATTAGATTCCGATGCACCATTGCAGTTTTACTGTATCCCTTGGACATTCAAATCACGATGATACACATAAATTGCATCGATAATGAATACATAAATCCAAATATCGACCTATTTATAAGTGGAGTAACTCTTCTAATAGTTCGTGCTTTGAGCCTTTCCTGGGACAGCAGTATTAGATTCCGATGCACCATAGCAGGTTTACTGTATCCCTTGGACCTTCAAATCAACGATGAAACACAGAAATTGCATCGATATTGAATACAAAAGGCGAAATATCGATTTATTTACAAGAGGAGTAACTCGTCTAATAGCTCGTGCCTTGAGCCTTACCTGGGACAGCAGTATTAGATTCCGATGCACCATTGCTGGTTTACTGTATCCCTTGGACCTTGAAATCAACGATGAAACACAAAATTGCATCGCTATTGAATACAAAAGGCCAAATGTCGACTTATTTATAAGAGGAGTAACTCTTCTAATAGTTCGTGCTTTGAGCCTATCCTGGGACAGCAATATTAGATTCCAATGCACCATTGCAGGTTTACTGTATCCCTTGGACGTTCAACTCAACGATGAAACACAAAAATTGCATCGATATTGAATACAAAAGGCAAAATGTCGACTTATTTACAAGAGGTGTAACTCTTCTAATGGTTCGTGCTTTGAGCATTTCCTGTGAGAGCAGTATTAGATTCCGATGCACCATTTCGGGTTTACTGTATCCCTTGGACCTTCAAATCAACGATGAAACACAGAAATTGCATCGATATTGTATACAAAACGCAAAATGTCGACCTATTTATAAGAGGAGTAACTCTTCTAATAGTTCGTGCTTTGAGCCTTTCCTGGGACAGCAGTATTAGATTCCGATGCACCATTGCAGGTTTACTGTATCCCTTGGACCTTCAAATGAACGATGAAACACAGAAATTGCATCGATATTGAATACAAGAGGCAAAATGTCGACTTATTTATAAGAGGAGTAACTCTTCTAATTGTTCGTGTTTTGAGCCTTTCCTGGCACAGTAGTATTAGATTCCGATGCACCATTGCAGGTTTACTGTAAACCCTGGACCTTCAAATCAACGATGAAACACAGAAATTGCATCGTTATTGAATACAAAAGGCAAAATGTCGACTTATTTACAAGAGGAGTAACTCTTCTAATAGTTCGTGCTTTGAGCCTCTGCTGGGGCAGCAGTATTAGATTCCGATGCACCATTGCAGGTTTACTGTATACCTTGGACCTTCAAATCAACGATGAAATACAGAAATTGCATCGAAGTTGAGCACAAAAGGCAAAATGTCGACCTATTTATAAGAGGAGTAACTCTTCTAATAGTTCGTGCTTTGAGCCTTTCCTGGGACAGCAGTATTAGATTCCGATGCACCATTGCAGGTTTACTGTATCCCTTGGACCTTCAAATGAACGATGAAACACAGAAATTGCATCGATATTGAATACAAAAGGCAAAATGTCGACTTATTTATAAGAGGAGTATTTCTTCTAATAAATCGTGTTTTGAGCCTTACCTGGGACAGCATTATTAGATTCTGATGCACCATTGCAGGTTTACTGTATTCCTTGGACCTTCAAATCAACGATGAAACACAGAAATTGCATCGATATTGAATACAAATGGCTAATATTGACTTATTTATAAGAGGAGAAACTCTTCTAATAGTTCGTGCTTTGAGCCTTTCCTGGGACAGCAGTATTAGATTCCGATGCACCATTGCAGGTTTACTGTATCCCTTGGACCTTCAAATGAACGATGAAACACAGAAATTGCATCGATATTGAATACAAAAGGCAAAATGTCGACTTATTTACAAGAGGAGTAGCTCTTCTAATAGTTCGTGCTTTTAGCCTTTCCTGGGACAGCAGTATTAGATTCCGATGCACCATTGCAGGTTTACTGTATCCCTTGGACCTTAAAATCAGGATGAAACACATGAACTGCATCGATATTGAATACAAAAGGCAAAATGTCAACCTATCAACAAGTGGAGTAGATCTTCTAATAGTTCGTGCTTTTAGCCTTTCCTGGGACAGCAGTATTAGATTCCGATGCACCATTGCAGGTTTACTGTATCCCTTGGACCTTCAAATCAACGATGAAACGCAGAATTTGCATCTATATTGAATACAAAAGGCTATATTTCGACTTATTTACAAGAGGAGTAACTCTTCTAATAGTTCGTGCTTTGAGCCTTTCCTGGGACAGCAGTATTAGATTCCGATGCACCATTGCAGGTTTAGTGTATCCCTTGGACCTTCAAATCAACGATGAAACACAGAAATTGCATCGATATTGAATACAAAAGGCAAAATGTCGACTTATTTACAAGAAGAGTAACTCTTCTAATAGTTCGTGCTTTGAGCCTTTCCTGGGACAGCAGTATTAGATTACGATGCACCATTACAGGTTTACTGTATACCTTGGGCCTTCAAGTCAACGATGAAACACAGAAATTTCATCGATATTGAATACAAAATTCTAAATGTCGACTTATTTATAAGAGGAGTAACTCTTTTTATAGTTCGTGCTTTGAGCCTTTCCTGGGACAGCAGTATTAGATTCCGATGCACCATTGCAGGTTTACTGTATCCCTTGGACCTTCAAATCAACGATGAAACACAGAAATTGCATCTATATTGAATACAAAATGCAATATTTTGACTTATATACAAGAGGAGTAGCTCTTCTATTAGTTCGTGCTTTGAGCCTTTCCTGGGATGGCATTATTAGATTCCGATGCACCATTGCAGGTTTACTGTATCCCTTGGACCTTCAAGTCAACGATGAAACACAGAAATTGCATCTATATTGAATACAAAATGCAATATTTCGACTTATTTACAAGAGGAGTAACTCTTCTAATAGTTCATGCTTTGAGCCTTTCCTGGGACAGCAGTATTAGATTCCGATGCACTATTGCAGGTTTAGTGTATCCCTTGGACCTTCAAATCAACGATGAAACACAGAAATTGCATCGATATTGGATACAAAAGGCAAAATGTCGACTTATTTACAAGAGGAGTAACTCTTCTAATAGTTCGTGCTTTTAGCCTTTCCTGGGACAGCAGTATTAGATTCCGATGCACCATTGCAGGTTTACTGTATACGTTGGGCCTTCAAATCAACGATGAAACACAGAAATTGCATCGACATTGAATACAAAAGGCAAATATTGACTTATTTATAAGATTAGTAACTCTTCTGATAGTTCGTGCTTTGAGCCTTTCCTGGGACAGCAGTATTAGATTTCGATGCACCATTGCAGGTTTACTGTATCCCTTGGACCTTCAAATAAACGATGAAACGCAGAAATTGCATCCATTATTGAATACAAAAGGCTATATTTCGACTTATTTACAAGAGGAGTAACTCTTCTAATAGTTCGTGCATTGAGCCTTTCCTGGGACAGCAGTATTAGATTCCGATGCACCATTGCAGGTTTAGTGTATCCCTTGGACCTTGAAATCAACGATGAAACACAGAAATTGCATCGATATTGAATACAAAAGGCAAAATGTCGACTTATTTACAAGAAGAGTAACTCTTCTAATAGTTCGTGCTTTGAGCCTTTCCTGGGACAGCAGTATTAGATTCCGATGCACCATTAAAGGTGTACTGTATACCTTGGGCCTTCAAATCAACGATGAAACACAGAAATTTCATCGATATTGAATACAAAATTCTAAATGTCGACTTATTTATAAGAGGAGTAACTCTTCTTATAGTTCGTGTTTAAGCCTTTCCTGGGACAGCAGTATTAGATTCCGATGCACCATTGCAGGTTTACTGTATCGCGTGGACCTTCAAATCAACGACGAAACACAGAAATTGCATCTATATTGAATACAAAATGCAATATTTCGACTTATTTACAAGGGGAGTAGCTCTTCTATTAGTTCGAGCTTTGAGCCTTTCCTGGGACAGCAGTATTAGATTCCGATGCACCATTACAGGTTTACTGTATACCTTGGGCCTTCATATCAACGATGAAACACAGCAATTTCATCGATATTGAATACAAAATTCTAAATGTCGACTTATTTATAAGAGGAGTAACTCTTCTAATAGTTCGTGCTTTGAGCCTTTCCTGCGACAGCAGTAATACATTCTGATGCACCATTGCAGGTTTACTGTATCCCTTGGACCTTCAGATGAACGATGAAGCACAGAAATTGCATCGATATTGAATACAAAAGGCAAAATGTCGACTTATTTACAAGAGGAGTAGCTCTTCTAATAGTTCGTGATTTTAGCCTTTCCTAGGACAGCAGTATTAGATTCCGATGCACCATTGCAGTTTTACTGTATCCCTTGGACCTTCAAATCACGATGATACACATAAATTGCATCGATAATGAATACAAAAATCCAAATATCGACTTATTTATAAGAGGAGTAACTCTTCTAATAGTTCGTGCTTTGAACCTTTCCTGGGACAGCAGTATTAGATTCCGATGCACCATAGCAGGTTTATTGTATCCCTTGGACCGTCAAATCAACGATGAAACACAGATATTGCATCGATATTGAATACAAAAGGCGAAATATCGATTTATTTACAAGAGGAGTAACTCGTCTAATAGCTCGTGCCTTGAGTCTTACCTGGGACAGCAGTATTAGATTCCGATGCACCATTGCTGGTTTACTGTATCCCTTGGACCTTCAAATCAACGATGAAACACAAAATTGCATCGCTATTGAATACAAAAGGCCAAATGTCGACTTATTTATAAGAGGAGTAACTCTTCTAATAGTTCGTGCATAGAGCCTATCGTGGGACAGCAATATTAGATTCCGATGCACCATTGCAGGTTTACTGTATCCCTTGGACGTTCAACTCAACGATGAAACACAGAAATTGCATCGATATTGAATACAAAAGGCAAAATGTCGACTTATTTACAAGAGGAGTAACTCTTCAAATGTTTAGTGCTTTTAACCTTTCCTAGGACAGCAGTATTAGATTTCGATGCACCATTGAAGTTTTACTGTATCCCTTGGACCTTCAAATCACGATGATACACATAAATTGCATCGATAATGAATAGAAAAATCCAAATATCGACTTATTTATATGAGGAGTAACTCTTCTAATAGTTCGTGCTTTGAGCCTTACCTGGGACAGCAGTATTAGATTCCGATGCACCATAGCTGGTTTACTGTATCCCTTGGACCTTCAAATCAACGATAAAACACAGAAATTGCATCGATATTGAATACAAAAGGCGAAATATCGATTTATTTACAAGAGGAGTAACTCGTCTAATAGCTCGTGACTTGAGCCTTTCCTGGGACAGCAGTATTAGATTCCGATGCTCCATTGCTGGTTTACTGTATCCCTTGGACCTTCAAATCAACGATGAAACACAAAATTGCATCGCTATTGACTACAAAAGGCCAAATGTCGACTTATTTATAAGAGGAGTAACTCTTCTAATAATTCGTGCTTTGAGCCTATCCTGGGACAGCAATATTAGATTCCGATGCACCATTGCAGGTTTACTGTATCCCTTGGACGTTCAACTCAACGATGAAACACCGAAATTGCATCGATATTGAATACAAAAGGCAAAATGTCGACTTATTTATAAGAGGAGTAACTCTTCTAATAGTTCGTGCTTTGAGCCTTTCCTGGGACAGCAGTATTAGATTCCGATGCACCATTGCAGGTTTACTGTATCCCGTGGACCTTCAAATGAACGATGAAACACAGAAATTGCATCGATATTGAATACAAAAGGCAAAATGTCGACTTATTTATAAAAGGAGTAACTCTTCTAATAGTTCGTGCTTTGAGCCTTTCCTGGGACAGCAGTATTAGATTCCGATGCACCATTGCAGGTTTACTGTATCCCTTGGACCTTCAAATCAACGATGAAACACAGAAATTGCATCGATATTGAATACAAAAGGCCAAATGTCGACTTATTTATAAGAGGAGTACCTCTTCTAATAATTCGTGCTTTGAGCCTTACCTGGGACAGCATTATTAGATTCCGATGCACCATTGCAGGTTTACTGTATTCCTTGAACCTTCAAATTAACGATGAAACACAGAAATTGCATCGATATTGAATACAAAAGGCAAAATTTCGACTTATTTGCAAGAGGAGTAGCTCTTCTAATAGTTCGTGCTTTTAGCCTTTCCTGGGACAGCAGTATTAGATTCCGATGCACCATTGCAGGTTTACTGTATCCCTTGGACCTTCAAATCAACGATGAAACGCAGAAATTGGATCTATATTGAATACAAAAGGCTATATTTCGACTTATTTACAAGAGGAGTAACCCTTCTAATAGTTCGTGCTTTGAGCCTTTCCTGGGACAGCAGTATTAGATTCCGATGCACCATTGCAGGTTTAGTGTATCCCTTGGACCTTCAAATCAACGATGAAACACAGAAATTGCATCGATATTGAATACAAAAGGCAAAATGTCGACTTATTTACAAGAAGAGTAACTCTTCTAATAGTTCGTGCTTTAAGCCTTTCCTGGGACAGCAGTATTAGATTGCGATGCACCATTGCAGGTTTACTGTATCCCTTAGACCTTCAAATCAACGAAGAAACACAGAAATTGCATCGATATTGAATACAAAAGGCAAAATGTCGACTTATTTACAAGAGGTGTAACTCTTCTAATAGTTCGTGCTTTGAGCATTTCCTGGGACAGCAGTATTAGATTCCGATGCATCATTGCAGGTTTACTGTATCCCTTGGACATTCAAATCAACGATGAAACACAGAAATTGCATCGATATTGAATACAAAAGGCAAATATCGACTTATTTATAAGAGGAGTAACTCTTCTAATAGTTCGTGCTTTGAGCCTTTCCTGCGACAGCAGTATTACATTCCGATGCACCATTGCAGGTTTACTGTATCCCCTGGACCTTCAGATGAACGATGAAGCACAGAAATTGCATCGATATTGAATACAAAAGGCAAAATGTCGACTTATTTACAAGAGGACTAGCTCTTCTAATAGTTCGTGCTTTTAGCCTTTCCTAGGACAGCAGTATTAGATTCCGATGCACCATTGCAGTTTTACTGTATCCCTTGGACATTCAAATCACGATGATACACATAAATTGCATCGATAATGAATACATAAATCCAAATATCGACTTATTTATAAGAGGAGTAACTCTTCTAATAGTTCGTGCTTTGAGCCTTTCCTGGGACAGCAGTATTAGATTCCGATGCACCATAGCAGGTTTACTGTATCCCTTGGACCTTCAAATCAACGATGAAACACAGAAATTGCATCGATATTGAATACAAAGGGCGAAATATCGATTTATTTACAAGAGGAGTAACTCGTCTAATAGCTCGTGCCTTGAGCCTTACCTGGGACAGCAGTATTAGATTCCGATGCACCATTGCTGGTTTACTGTATCCCTTGGACCTTCAAATCAACGATGAAACACAAAATTGCATCGCTATTGAATACAAAAGGCCAAATGTCGACTTATTTATAAGAGGAGTAACTCTTCTAATAGTTCGTGCTTTGAGCCTATCCTGGGACAGAAATATTAGATTCCAATGCACCATTGCAGGTTTACAGTATCCCTTGGACGTTCAACTCAACGATGAAACACAGAAATTGCATCGATATTGAATACAAAAGGCAAAATGTCGACTTATTTACAAGAGGTGTAACTCTTCTAATAGTTCGTGCTTTGAGCATTTCCTGTGAGAGCAGTATTAGATTCCGATGCACCATTTCGGGTTTACTGTATCCCTTGGACCTTCAAATCAACGATGAAACACAGAAATTGCATCGATATTGTATACAAAATGCAAAATATCGACTTATTTATAAGAGGAGTAACTCTTCTAATTGTTCGTGCTTTGAGCCTTTCCTGGGACAGCAGTATTAGATTCCGATGCACCATTGCAGGTTTACTGTATCCCTTGGACCTTCAAATGAACGATGAAACACAGAAATTGCATCGATATTGAATACAAAAGGCAAAATGTCGACTTATTTATTAGAGGAGTAACTCTTCTAATTGTTCGTGTTTTGAGCCTTTCCTGGCACTGTAGTATTAGATTCTGATGCACCATTGCAGGTTTACTGTATACCTTGGACCTTCAAATCAACGATGAAATACAGAAATTGCATCGAAGTTGAACACAAAAGGCAAAATTTCGACCTATTTATAAGAGGAGTAACTCTTCTAATAGTTCGTGCTTTGAGCCTTTCCTGGGACAGCAGTATTAGATTCCGATGCACCATTGCAGGTTTACTGTATCCCTTGGACCTTCAAATCAACGATGAAACACAGAAATTGCATCGATATTGAATACAAAAGGCAAAATGTCGACTTATTTGTAAGAGGAGTATTTCTTCTAATAATTCGTAATTTGAGCCTTACCTGGGACAGCATTATTAGATTCCGATGCACCATTGCAGGTTTACTGTTTTCCTTGGACCTTCAAATCAACGATGAAACACAGAAATAGCATCGATATTGAATACAAATGGCTAATATTGACTTATTTATAAGAGGAGTAACTCTTCTAATAGTCCGTGCTATGAGCCTTTCCCGGGACAGCAGTATTAGATTCCGATGCACCATTGCAGGTTTACTGTATCCCTTGGACCTTCAAATGAACGATGAAACACAGAAATTGCATCGATATTGAATACAAAAGGCAAAATGTCGACTTATTTACAAGAGGAGTAGCTCTTCTAATAGTTCGTGCTTTTAGCCTTTCCTGGGACAGCAGTATTAGATTCCGATGCACCATTGCAGGTTTACTGTATCCCTTGGACCTTAAAATCAGGATGAAACACATGAATTGCATCGATATTGAATACAAAAGGCAAAATGTCGACCTATTTACAAGTGGAGTAGCTCTTCTAATAGTTCGTGCTTTTAGCCTTTCCTGGGACAGCAGTATTAGATTCCGATGCACCATTGCAGGTTTACTGTATCCCTTGGACCTTCAAATCATCGATGAAACGCAGAAATTCCATCTATATTGAATACAAAAGGCTATATTTCGACTTATTTACAAGAGGAGTAACTCTTTAATAGTTCGTGCTTCGAGCCTTTCTGGGACAGCAGTATTAGATTCCGATGCACCATTGCAGGTTTAGTGTATCCCTTGGACCTTCAAATCAACGATGAAACACAGAAATTGCATCGATATTGAATACAAAAGGCAAAATGTCGACTTATTTACAAGAAGAGTAACTCTTCTAATAGTTCGTGCTTTGAGCCTTTCCTGGGACAGCAGTATTAGATTCCGATGCACCATTACAGGTTTACTGTATACCTTGGGCCTTCAAATCAACGATGAAACACAGAAATTTCATCGATATTGAATACAAAATTCTAAATGTCGACTTATTTATAAGAGGAGTAACTCTTCTTATAGTTCGTGCTTTGAGCCTTTCCTGGGACAGCAGTATTAGATTCCGATGCACCATTGCAGGTTTACTGTATCCCTTGGACCTTCAAATCAACGATGAAACACAGAAATTGCATCTATATTGAATACAAAATGCAATATTTCGACTTATTTACAAGAGGAGTAACTCTTCTAATAGTTCATGCTTTGAGCCTTTCCTGGGACAGCAGTATTAGATTCCGATGCACTATTGCAGGTTTAGTGTATCCCTTGGACCTTCAAATCAACGATGAAACACAGAAATTGCATCGATATTGGATACAAAAGGCAAAATGTCGACTTATTTACAAGAGGAGTAACTCTTCTAATAGTTCGTGCTATTAGCCTTTCCTGGGACAGCAGTATTAGATTCCGATGCACCATTCCAGGTTTACTGTATACGTTGGGCCATCAAATCAACGATGAAACACAGAAATTGCATCGATATTGTATGCAAAAGGCTAAATGTCGACATATTTATAAGAGGAGTAACTCTTCTAATAGTTCGTGCTTTGAGCCAATCCTGGGACAGCAGTATTAGATTCCGATGCACCATAGCAGGTTTACTGTATCCCTTGGACCTTCAAATCAACGATGAAACACAGAAATTGCATCGATATTGAATACAAAAGGCAAAATGTCGACTTATTTACAAGAGGTGTAACTCTTCTAATAGTTCGTGCTTTGAGCATTTCCTGGGACAGCAGTATTAGATTCCGATGCACCGTTACGGGTTTACTGTATCCCTTGGACCTTCAAATCAACGATGAAACACAGAAATTGCATCGACATTGAATACAAAAGGCAAATATTGACTTATTTATAAGATTAGTAACTCTTCTAATAGTTCGTGCTTTGAGCCTTTCCTGGGACAGCAGTATTAGATTCCGATGCACTATTGCAGGTTTAGTGTATCCCTTGGACCTTCAATTCAACGATGAAACACAGAAATTGCATCGATATTGGATACAAAAGGCAAAATGTCGACTTATTTACAAGAGGAATTACTCTTCTAATAGTTCGTGCTTTTAGCCTTTCCTGGGACAGCAGTATTAGATTCCGATGCACCATTGCAGGTTTACTGTATACTTTGGGCCTTCAAATCAACGATGAAACACAGAAATTGCATCGACATTGAATACAAAAGGCAAATATTGACTTATTTATAAGATTAGTAACTCTTCTAATAGTTCGTGCTTTGAGCCTTTCCTGGGACAGCAGTATTAGTTTCCGATGCACCATTGCAGGTTTACTGTATCCCTTGGACCTTCAAATCAACGATGAAACGCAGAAATTGCATCCATATTGAATACAAAAGTCTATATTTCGACTTATTTACAAGAGGAGTAACTCTTCTAATAGTTCGTGCTTTTAGCCTTTCCTAGGACAGCAGTATTAGATTCCGATGCACCATTGCAGTTTCACTGTATCCCTTGGACCTTCAAATCACGATGATACACATAAATTGCATCGATAATGAATAGAAAAATCCAAATATCGACTTATTTATATGAGGAGTAACTCTTCTAATAGTTCGTGCTTTGAGCCTTACCTGGGACAGCAGTATTAGATTCCGATGCACCATAGCTGGTTTACTGTATCCCTTGGACCTTCAAATCAACGATAAAACAAAGAAATTGCATCGATATTGAATACAAAAGGCGAAATATCGATTTATTTACAAGAGGAGTAACTCGTCTAATAGCTCGTGACTTGAGCCTTTCCTGGGACAGCAGTATTAGATTCCGATGCACCATTGCAGGTTTACTGTATCCCTTGGACGTTCAACTCAACGATGAAACACCGAAATTGCATCGATATTGAATACAAAAGGCAAAATGTCGACTTATTTATAAGAGGAGTAACTCTTCTAATAGTTCGTGCTTTGAGCCTTTCCTGGGACAGCAGTATTAGATTCCGATGCACCATTGCAGGTTTACTGTATCCCGTGGACCTTCAAATGAACGATGAAACACAGAAATTGCATCGATATTGAATACAAAAGGCAAAATGGCGACTTATTTATAAGAGGAGTAACTCTTCTAATAGTTCGTGCTTTGAGCCTTTCCTGGGACAGCAGTATTAGATTCCGATGCACCATTGCAGGTTTACTGTATCCCTTGGACCTTCAAATCAACGATGAAACACAGAAATTGCATCGATATTGAATACAAAAGGCCAAATGTCGACTTATTTATAAGAGGAGTACCTCTTCTAATAATTCGTGCTTTGAGCCTTACCTGGGACAGCATTATTAGATTCCGATGCACCATTGCAGGTTTACTGTATTCCTTGAACCTTCAAATTAACGATGAAACACAGAAATTGCATCGATATTGAATACAAAAGGCAAAATTTCGACTTATTTGCAAGAGGAGTAGCTCTTCTAATAGTTCGTGCTTTTAGCCTTTCCTGGGACAGCAGTATTAGATTCCGATGCACCATTGCAGGTTTACTGTATCCCTTGGACCTTCAAATCAACGATGAAACGCAGAAATTGCATCTATATTGAATACAAAAGGCTATATTTCGTCTTATTTACAAGAGGAGTAACCCTTCTAATAGTTCGTGCTTTGAGC
This sequence comes from Schistocerca cancellata, assembly GCF_023864275.1. Taxonomy (NCBI): domain Eukaryota; kingdom Metazoa; phylum Arthropoda; class Insecta; order Orthoptera; family Acrididae; genus Schistocerca; species Schistocerca cancellata. The sequence continues at coordinate 91,683,570 of NC_064627.1, forward strand.
CTTTCCTGGGACAGCAGTATTAGATTCCGATGCACCATTGCAGGTTTAGTTTATCCCTTGGACCTTCAAATCAACGATGAAACACAGAAATTGCATCGATATTGAATACAAAAGGCAAAATGTCGACTTATTTACAAGAAGAGTAACTCTTCTAATAGTTCGTGCTTTGAGCCTTTCCTGGGACAGCAGTATTAGATTGCGATGCACCATTGCAGGTTTACTGTATCCCTTAGACCTTCAAATCAACGAAGAAACACTTAAATTGCATCGATATTGAATACAAAAGGCAAAATGTCGACTTATTTACAAGAGGTGTAACTCTTCTAATAGTTCGTGCTTTGAGCATTTCCTGGGACAGCAGTATTAGATTCCGATGCATCATTGCAGGTTTACTGTATCCCTTGGACCTTCAAATCAACGATGAAACACAGAAATTGCATCGATATTGAATACAAAAGGCAAATATCGACTTATTTATAAGAGGAGTAACTCTTCTAATAGTTCGTGCTTTGAGCCTTTCCTGCGACAGCAGTATTACATTCCGATGCACCATTGCAGGTTTACTGTATCCCCTGGACCTTCAGATGAACGATGAAGCACAGAAATTGCATCGATATTGAATACAAAAGGCAAAATGTCGACTTATTTACAAGAGGTGTAACTCTTCTAATAGTTCGTGCTTTGAGCCTTTCCTGGGACAGCAGTATTAGATTCCGATGCACCATAGCAGGTTTACTGTATCCCTTGGACCTTCAAATCAACGATGAAACACAGAATTTGCATCGATATTGAATACAAAGGGCGAAATATCGATTTATTTACAAGAGGAGTAACTCGTCTAATAGCTCGTGCCTTGAGCCTTACCTGGGACAGCAGTATTAGATTCCGATGCACCATTGCTGGTTTACTGTATCCCTTGGACCTTCAAATCAACGATGAAACACAAAATTGCATCGCTATTGAATACAAAAGGCCAAATGTCGACTTATTTATAAGAGGAGTAACTCTTCTAATAGTTCGTGCTTTGAGCCTATCCTGGGACAGAAATATTAGATTCCAATGCACCATTGCAGGTTTACAGTATCCGTTGGACGTTCAACTCAACGATGAAACACAGAAATTGCATCGATATTGAATACAAAAGGCAAAATGTCGACTTATTTACAAGAGGTGTAACACTTCTAATAGTTCGTGCTTTGAGCATTTCCTGTGAGAGCAGTATTAGATTCCGATGCACCATTTCGGGTTTACTGTATCCCTTGGACCTTCAAATCAACGATGAAACACAGAAATTGCATCGATATTGTATACAAAATGCAAAATATCGACTTATTTATAAGAGGAGTAACTCTTCTAATAGTTCGTGCTTTGAGCCTTTCCTGGGACAGCAGTATTAGATTCCGATGCACCATTGCAGGTTTACTGTATCCCTTGGACCTTCAAATGAACGATGAAACACAGAAATTGCATCGATATTGAATACAAAAGGCAAAATGTCGACTTATTTATTAGAGGAGTAACTCTTCTAATTGTTCGTGTTTTGAGCCTTTCCTGGCACTGTAGTATTAGATTCTGATGCACCATTGCAGGTTTACTGTATACCTTGGACCTTCAAATCAACGATGAAATACAGAAATTGCATCGAAGTTGAACACAAAAGGCAAAATGTCGACCTATTTATAAGAGGAGTAACTCTTCTAATAGTTCGTGCTTTGAGCCTTTCCTGGGACAGCAGTATTAGATTCCGATGCACCATTGCAGGTTTACTGTATCCCTTGGACCTTCAAATCAACGATGAAACACAGAAATTGCATCGATATTGAATACAAAAGGCAAAATGTCGACTTATTTGTAAGAGGAGTATTTCTTCTAATAATTCGTAATTTGAGCCTTACCTGGGACAGCATTATTAGATTCCGATGCACCATTGCAGGTTTACTGTATTCCTTGGACCTTCAAATCAACGATGAAACACAGAAATAGCATCGATATTGAATACAAATGGCTAATATTGACTTATTTATAAGAGGAGTAACTCTTCTAATAGTTCGTGCATTGAGCCTTTCCTGGGACAGCAGCATTAGATTCCGATGCACCATTGCAGGTTTACTGTATCCCTTGGACCTTCAAATGAACGATGAAACACAGAAATTGCATCGATATTGAATACAAAAGGCAAAATGTCGACTTATTTACAAGAGGAGTAGCTCTTCTAATAGTTCGTGCTTTTAGCCTTTCCTGGGACAGCAGTATTAGATTCCGATGCACCATTGCAGGTTTACTGTATCCCTTGGACCTTAAAATCAGGATGAAACACATGAATAGCATCGATATTGAATACAAAAGGCAAAATGTCGACCTATTTACAAGTGGAGTAGCTCTTCTAATAGTTCGTGCTTTTAGCCTTTCCTGGGACAGCAGTATTAGATTCCGATGCACCATTGCAGGTTTACTGTATCCCTTGGACCTTCAAATCATCGATGAAACGCAGAAATTGCATCTATATTGAATACAAAAGGCTATATTTCGACTTATTTACAATTGGAGTAACTCTTCTAATAGTTCGTGCTTTGAGCCTTTCTGGGACAGCAGTATTAGATTCCGATGCACCATTGCAGGTTTAGTGTATCCCTTGGACCTTCAAATCAACGATGAAACACAGAAATTGCATCGATATTGAATACAAAAGGCAAAATGTCGACTTATTTACAAGAAGAGTAACTCTTCTAATAGTTCGTGCTTTGAGCCTTTCCTGGGACAGCAGTATTAGATTCCGATGCACCATTACAGGTTTACTGTATACGTTGGGCCTTCAAATCAACGATGAAACACAGAAACTTCATCGATATTGAATACAAAATTCTAAATGTCGACTTATTTATAAGAGGAGTAACTCTTCTTATAGTTCGTGCTTTGAGCCTTTCCTGGGACAGCAGTATTAGATTCCGATGCACCATTGCAGGTTTACTGTATCCCTTGGACCTTCAAATCAACGATGAAACACAGAAATTGCATCTATATTGAATACAAAATGCAATATTTCGACTTATTTACAAGTGGAGTAACTCTTCTAATAGTTCATGCTTTGAGCCTTTCCTGGGACAGCAGTATTAGATTCCGATGCACTATTGCAGGTTTAGTGTATCCCTTGGACCTTCAAATCAACGATGAAACACAGAAATTGCATCGATATTGGATACAAAAGGCAAAATGTCGACTTATTTACAAGAGGAGTAACTCTTCTAATAGTTCGTGCTTTTAGCCTTTCCTGGGACAGCAGTATTAGATTCCGATGCACCATTCCAGGTTTACTGTATACGTTGGGCCTTCAAATCAACGATGAAACACAGAAATTGCATCGATATTGTATGCAAAAGGCTAAATGTCGACATATTTATAAGAGGAGTAACTCTTCTAATAGTTCGTGCTTTGAGCCAATCCTGGGACAGCAGTATTAGATTCCGATGCACCATAGCAGGTTTACTGTATACCTTGGACCTTCAAATCAACGATGAAACACAGAAATTGCATCGATATTGAATACAAAAGGCAAAATGTCGACTTATTTACAAGAGGTGTAACTCTTCTAATAGTTCGTGCTTTGAGCATTTCCTGGGACAGCAGTATTAGATTCCGATGCACCGTTACGGGTTTACTGTATCCCTTGGACCTTCAAATCAACGATGAAACACAGAAATTGCATCGACATTGAATACAAAAGGCAAATATTGACTTATTTATAAGATTAGTAACTCTTCTAATAGTTCGTGCTTTGAGCCTTTCCTGGGACAGCAGTATTAGATTCCGATGCACTATTGCAGGTTTAGTGTATCCCTTGGACCTTCAAATCAACGATGAAACACAGAAATTGCATCGATATTGGATACAAAAGGCAAAATGTCGACTTATTTACAAGAGGAATTACTCTTCTAATAGTTCGTGTTTTTAGCCTTTCCTGGGACAGCAGTATTAGATTCCGATGCACCATTGCAGGTTTACTGTATACTTTGGGCCTTCAAATCAACGATGAAACACAGAAATTGCATCGACATTGAATACAAAAGGCAAATATTGACTTATTTATAAGATTAGTAACTCTTCTAATAGTTCGTGCTTTGAGCCTTTCCTGGGACAGCAGTATTAGTTTCCGATGCACCATTGCAGGTTTACTGTATCCCTTGGACCTTCCAAACAACGATGAAACGCAGAAATTGCATCCATATTGAATACAAAAGTCTATATTTCGACTTATTTACAAGAGGAGTAACTGTTCTAATAGTTCGTGCTTTGAGCCTTTCCTGGGACAGCAGTATTAGATTCCGATGCACCATTGCTGGTTTACTGTATCCCTTGGACCTTGAAATCAACGATGAAACACAGAAATTGCATCGATATTGAATACAAAAGGCAAAATTTCGACCTATTTACAAGAAGAGTAACTCTTCTAATAGTTCGTGCTTTGAGCCTTTCCTGGGACAGCAGTATTAGATTCCGATGCACCATTACAGGTTTACTGTATACCTTGGGCCTTCAAATCAACGATGAAACACAGAAATTTCATCGATATTGAATACAAAATTCTAAATGTCGACTTATTTATAAGAGGAGTAACTCTTCTTATAGTTCGTGTTTAAGCCTTTCCTGGGACAGCAGTATTAGATTCCGATGCACCATTGCAGGTTTACTGTATCCCTTGGACCTTCAAATCAACGATGAAACACAGAAATTGCATCTATATTGAATACAAAATGCAATATTTCGACTTATTTACAAGAGGAGTAGCTCTTCTATTAGTTCGTGCTTTGAGCCTTTCCTTGGACGGCAGTATTAGATTCCGATGCACCATTGCAGGTTTACTGTATCCCTTGGACCTTCAAATCAACGATGAAACACAGAAATTGCATCTATATTGAATACAAAATGCAATATTTCGACTTATTTACAAGAGGAGTATTTCTTCTAATAGTTCATGCTTTGAGCCTTTCCTGGGACAGCAGTATTAGATTCCGATGCACTATTGCAGGTTTAGTGTATCCCTTGGACCTTCAAATCAACGATGAAACACAGAAATTGCATCGATATTGAATACAAAAGGCAAAATATCGACTTATTTACAAGAGGAGTAACTCTTCTAATAGTTCGTGCTTTTAGCCATTCCTGGTACAGCAGTATTAGATTCCGATGCACCATTGCAGGTTTACTGTATACGTTGGGCCTTCAAATCAACCATGAAACACAGAAATTGCATCGAAATTGTATACAAAAGGCTAAATGTCGACTTATTTATAAGAGGAGTAACTCTTCTAATAGTTCGTGCTTTGAGCCAATCCTGGGACAGCAGTATTAGATTCCGATGCACCATTGCAGGTTTACTGTATCCCTTGGACCATCAAATCAACGATGAAACACAGAAATTGCATCGAAGTTGTATACAAAAGGCAAAATGTCGACTTATTTATAAGAGCGGTAACTCTTCTAATAGTTCGTGCTTTGAGCCTTTCCTGGGACAGCAGTATTAGATTCCGATGCACCATTGCAGGTTTACTGTATCCCTTGGACCTTCAACTCAACGATGAAGAAAGAAATTGCATCGATATTGAATACAAAAGGCAAAATGTCGACTTATTTACAAGAGGAGTAGCTCTTCTAATAGTTCGTGCTTTTAGCCTTTCCTGGGACAGCAGTATTAGATTCCGATGCACCATTGCAGGTTTACTGTATCCCTTGGACCTTAAAATCACGATGAAACACTTGAATTGCATCGATATTGAATACAAAAGGCAAAATGTCGACTTATTTACAAGAGGAGTAGCTCTTCTAATAGTTCGTGCTTTTAGCCTTTCCTGGGACAGCAGTATTAGATTCCGATGCACCATTGCAGGTTTACTGTATCCCTTGGACCTTAAAATCACGATGAAACACTTGAATTGCATCGATATTGAATACAAAAGGCAAAATGTCGACTTATTTACAAGAGGAGTAGCTCTTCTAATAGTTCGTGCTTTGAGCCTTTCCTGGGACAGCAGTATTAGATTCCGATGCACCATTGCAGGTTTACTGTATCCCTCGGACCTTCAAATCAAAGATGAAACGCAGAAATTGCATCTATATTGAATACAAAAGGCTATATTTCGACTTATTTACAAGAGGAGTAACCCTTCTAATAGTTCGTGCTTTGAGCCTTTCCTGGGACAGCAGTATTAGATTCCGATGCACCATTGCAGGTTTACTGTATCCCTTGGACCTTGAAATCGACAATGAAACACAGAAATTGCATCGATATTGAATACAAAAGGCAAAATGTCGACTTATTTATAAGAAGAGTAACTCTTCTAATAGTTCGTGTTTTGAGCCTTTCCTGGGACAGCAGTATTAGATTCCGATGCACCATTGCAGGTTTACTGTATACCTTGGGCCTTCAAATCAATGATGAAACACAGAAATTGCATCGATATTGAATACAAAATTCTAAATGTCGACTTATTTATAAGAGGAGTAACTCTTCTTATAGTTCGTGCTTTGAGCCTTTCCAGGGACAGCAGTATTAGATTCCGATGCACCATTGCAGGTTTACTGTATCCCTTGGACCTTCAAATGAACGATGAAACACAGAAATTGCATCGATATTGAATACAAAAGGTAAAATATCGATTTATTTACAAGAGGAGTAACTCTTCTATTAGTTCGTGCTTTGAGCCTTTCCTGGGACGGCAGTATTAGATTCCGATGCACCAGTGCAGGTTTACTGTATCCCTTGGACCTTAAATCAACGATGAAACACAGAAATTGCATCTATATTGAATACAAAATGCAATATTTCGACTTATTTACAAGAGGAGTAACTCTTCTAATAGTTCGTGCTTTGAGCCTTTCCTGGGACAGCGGTATTAGATTCCGATGCACTATTGCAGGTTTAGTGTATCCCTTGGACCTTCAAATCAACGATGAAACACAGAAATTGCATCGATATTGAATACTAAAGGTAAAATGTCGACTTATTTACAAGAGGAGTAACTCTTCTAATAGTTCGTGCTTTTAGCCTTTCCTGGGACAGCAGTATTAGATTCCGATGCACCATTGCAGGTTTACTGTATACGTTGGGCCTTCAAATCAACGATGAAACACAGAAATTGCATCGATATTGTATACAAAAGGCCAAATGTCGACTTATTTATAAGAGGAGTAACTCTTCTAATAGTTCGTGTTTTGAGCCAATCCTGGGACAGCAGTATTAGATTCCGATGCAACATTGCAGGTTTACTGTATCCCTTGGACCTTCAAATCAACGATGAAACACAGAAATTGCATCGAAGTTGCATACAAATGGCAAAATGTCGACTTATTTACAAGAGGTGTAACTCTTCTAATAGTTCGTGTTTGAGCATTTCCTGGGCCAGCAGTATTAGATTCCGATGCACCATTCCGAGTTTACAGTATCCCTTGGACCTTCAAATCAACGATGAAACACAGAAATTGCATCGATATTGAATACAAAAAGCAAAATGTCGACTTATTTATAAGAGGAGTAATTCTTCTAATAGTTCGTGCTTTGAGCCTTTCCTGGGACAGCAGTATTAGATTCCGATGCACCATTGCAGGTTTACTGTATCCCTTGGACCTTCAAATCAACGATGAAACACAGAAATTGCATCGATATTGAATACAAAAGGCAAAATGTCGACTTATTTACAAGAGGTATAACTCTTTAAATAGTTCGTGCTTTGAGCCTTTCCTGGGACAGCTGTATTAGATCTCGATGCACCATTGCAGGTTTACTGTATCACTTGGACCTTCAAATCAACGATGAAACCCAAAAATTTCATCGATATTGAATACAAAAGGCAAAATGTCGACTTATTTATAAGAGGAGTAACTGCTGTAATAGTTCGTGCTTTGAGCCTTTCCTGGGACGGCAGTATTAGATTCCGATGCACCATTGCAGGTTTACTGTATCCCCTGGACCTTCAAATCAACGATGAAACACAGACATTGCATCGATATTGAATACAAAAGGCAAAGTATCGATTTATTTACATGAGGACTAACTCTTCTAATAGCTCGTGCCTTGAGCCTTTCCTGGGACAGCAGTATTAGATTCCGATGCACTATTGCAGGTTTAGTGTATCCCTTGGACCTTCAAATCAACGATGAAACACAGAAATTGCATCGATAATGAATACAAAAATCAAAATGTCGATTTAATTATAAGAGGAGTAACTCTTTTAATAGTTCGTGCTTTGAGCCTTTCCTGGGACAGAAGTATTAGATTCCGATGCACCATTGCAGGTTTACTGGTTCCCTTGGACCTTCAAATCAACGATGAAACACAGAAATTGCATCGATATTGAATACAAAAGGCAAAATGTCGACTTATTTACAAGAGGTGTAACTCTTTAAATAGTTCGTGCTTTGAGCCTTTCCTGGGACAGCAGTATTAGATCCCAATGCACCATTGCAGTTTTACTGTATCACTTGGACCTTCAAATCAACGATGAAACATAAAAATTTCATCGATATTGAATACAAAATGCAAAATGTCGACTTATTTATAAGAGGAGTAACTCCTGTAATAGTTCGTGCTTTGAGCCTTTCCTGGGACGGCAGTATTAGATTCCCATATTCCGATGCACCATTTCAGGTTTACTGTATCCCTTGGACCTTCAAATCAACGATGAAACACAGAAATTGCATCGATATTGAATACAAAAGGCAAAATGTCGACTTATTTACATGAGGTGTAACTCTTCTAATAGTTCGTGCTTTGAGCATTTCCTGACACAGCAGTATTAGATTCCGATGCATCATTGCAGGTTTACTGTATCCCATGGACCTTCAAATCAACGATGAAACACAGAAATTGCATTGATATTGAATACAAAAGGCAAATATCGACTTATTTATAAGTGGAGTAACTCTTCTAATAGTTCGTGCTTTGAGCCTTTCCTGGGACAGCAGTATTAGATCCCGATGCACCATTTCAGGTTTACTGTATCACTTGGACCATCAAACCAACGATGAAACATAAAAATTTCATCGATATTGAATACAAAAGGCAAAATGTCGACTTATTTATATGAGGAGTAACTGCTGTAATAGTTCCTGCTTTGAGCCTTTCCTAGGACGGCAGTATTAGATTCCGATGCACCATGGCAGGTTTGCTGTATCCCCTGGACCTTCAAATCGACGATGAAACACAGAAATTGCATCGATATTGAATCCAAAAGTCAAAATGTCGATTTATTTACAAGAGGATTAACACTTCTAAAAGCTCGTGCCTTGAGCCTTTCATGAGACAGCAGTATTAGATTCCGATGCACCATTGCTGGTTTACTGTAGCCCTTGGACCTTCAAATCAACGATGAAACACAAAATTGCATCGCTATTGAATACAAAAGGCCAAATGTCGACTCATTTACAAGAGGAGAAACTCTTCTAATAGTTCGTGCTTTGAGCCTTTCCTGGGACAGCAATATTAGATTCCGATGCACCATTGCAGGTTTACTGTATCCCTTGGTCGTTCAACTCAACGGTGAAACACAGAAATTGCATAGATATTGAATACAAAAGGCAAAATGTCGACTGATTTTCAAGATGTGTAACTCTTCTAATAGTTCGATGTTTGAGCATTTCCTGGGACAGCAGTATTAGATTCCGATGCACCATTGCAGGTTTACTGTATCCCTTGGACCTTCAAATCAACGATGAAACACAGAAATTGCATCGATATTCAATAAAAAATGCAAAATGTCGACTTATTTATAAGAGGAGTACCTCTTCTAATTGTTCGTGCTTTGAGCCTTTCCTGGCACAGCAGTATTAGATTCCGATGCACCATTGCAGGTTTACTGTATCCCTTGGACCTTCAAATCAACGATGAAACACAGAAATTGCATCGATATTGAATACAAAAGGCAAAATATCGACTTATTTATAAGAGGAGTAACTCTTCTAATAGTTCGTGCTTTGAGCCTATCCTGGGACAGCAGTATTAGATTCCGATGCACCATTGCAGGTTTACTGTATCCCTTGGACCTTCAAATCAACGATGAAACACAGAAATTGCATCGAAGTTGAATACAAAAGGCAAAATGTCGACTTATTTACAAGAGGAGTAGCTCTTCTAATAGTTCGTGCTTTTAGCCTTTCCTGGGACAGCAGTATTAGATTCCGATGCACCATTGCAGGTTTAGTGTATCCCTTGGACCTTCAAATCAACGATGAAACACAGAAATTGCATCGATATTGAATACAAAAGGCAAAATGTCGACTTATTTACGAGAGGAGTAACTCTTCTAATAGTTCGTGCTTTGAGCCTTTCCTGGGACAGCAGTATTAGATTCCGATGAACCATTGCAGGTTTACTGCATACCTTGGGCCTTCAAATCAACGATGAAACACAGAAATTGCATCGATATTGAATACAAAAGGCTAAAAGTCGACTTATTTATAAGAGGAGTACCTCTTCTAATTATTCGTGGTTTGAGCCTTAACTGGGACAGCAGTATTAGATTCCGATGAACCATTGCAGGTTTTCTGTATCCCTTGGACCTTAAAATCAACGATGAAACACAGAAATTGCATCGATATTGAATACAAAAGGCAAAATGTCGACTCATTTACAAGTGGAGTAACTCTTCTAACAGTTCGTGTTTCAGCATTTCCTGGGACAGCAGTATTAGATTACGATGCACCATTGCATGATTACTATATCACTTGGACCTTCAAATCAACGATGAAACACAGAAATTGCATCGATATTGAATACAAAAGGCAAAATGTCGACTTATTTATAAGGGGAGTAACTCTTCTAATAGTTCGTGCTTTGAGCCCTTCCTGGGACAGCAGTATTAGATTCCGATGCACCATTGCAGGTTTAGTGTATCCCTTGGACCTTAAAATCAACGATGAAACACAGAAATTGCATCGATATTGAACACAAAAGGCAAAATGTCGACTTATTTACAAGAGGAGTAACTCTTCTAATAGTTCGTGCTTTTAGCCTTTCCTGGGACAGCAGTATTAGTTTTCGATACACCATTGCAGGTTTACTGTATCCCTTGCACCTTCAAATCAACGATGAAACACAGAAATTGCATCGATATTGAATACAAAAGGCAAAATGTCGACTTATTTATAGGAGGAGTAACTCTTCTAATATTTCGTGCTTTGAGCCTATCCTGGGACAGCAGTATTAGATTCCAATGCACCATTGCAGGTTTACTGTATCCCTTGGACCTTCAAATCAACGATGAAACACAGAAATTGCATCGAAGTTGAATACAAAAGGCAAAATGTCGACTTATTTATAAGAGGAGTACCTCTTCTAATAATTCGTGCTTTGAGCCTTACCTTGGACAGCATTATTAGATTCCGATGCACCAGTGCAGGTTTACTGTATCCCTTAGACCTTCAAATCAACGATGAAACACAGAAATTGCATCGATAATGAATACAAAAGGCAAAATGTCGACTTATTTACAAGATTAGTAGCTCTTCTAATAGTTCGTGTTTTTAGCCTTTCCTGGGACAGCAGTATTAGATTTCAATGCACCATTGCAGGTTTAGTGTATCCCTTGGACATTCAAATCAACGATGAAACACAGAAATTGCATCGATATTGTATACGAAAGGCAAAATGTCGACTTATTTATAAGAGGAGTAACTCCTGTAATAGTTCGTGCTTTGAGCCTATCCTGGGACGGCAGTATTAGATTCCCATGCACCATTGCAGGTTTACTGTATCCCTTGGACCTTCAAATCAACGATGAAACACAGAAATTGCATCGATATTGAATACAAAAGGCTAAATGTCGATTTATTTACAAGAGGATAAACTCTTCTAAATGCTCGTGCCTTGGGCCTTTCCTGGGACAGCAGTATTAGATTCCGATGCACCATTGCTGGTTTACTGTATCCCTTGGACCTTCAAATCAACGATGAAACACAAAATTGCATCGCTATTGAATACAAAAGGCCAAATGTCGACTTATTTACAAGAGGAGAAACTCTTCTAATAGTTCGTGCTTTGAGCCTTTCCTGGGACAGCAATATTAGATTCAGATGCACCATTGCAGGTTTACTGTATCCCTTGGTCGTTCAACTCAAAGATGAAACACAGAAATTGCATCGATATTGAATACAAAAGGCAAAATGTCGACTGATTTACAAGATGTGTAACTCTTCTAATAGTTCGACCTTTGAGCATTTCCTGGGACAGCAGTATTAGATTCCGATGCACCATTGCAGGTGTACTGTATCCTTTGGACCTTCAAATGATCGATGAAACACAGAAATTGCATCGATATTGAATAAAAAATGCAAAATGTCGACTTATTTGTAAGAGGAGTAACTCTTCTAATTGTTCGTGATTTGAGCCTTTCCTGGCACAGCAGTATTAGATTCCGATGCACCATTGCAGGTTTACTGTATCCCTTGGACCTTCAAATCAAAAATGAAACACAGAAATTGCATCGATATTGAATACAAAAGGCAAAATGTCGACTTATTTATAAGAGGAGTACCTCTTCTAATAATTCGTGCTTTGAGCCTTAACTGGGACAGCATTATTAGATTCCGATGCACCATTGCAGGTTTACTGTATCCCTTGGACCTTCAAATCAACGATGAAACACAGAAATTGCATCGATATTGAATACAAAAGGCAAAATGTCGACTTATTTACAAGAGGAGTAGCTCTTCTAATAGTTCGTGCTCTTAGCCTTTCCTGGGACAGCAGTATTAGATTCCGATGCACCATTGCAGGTTTACTGTATCCCTTGGACCTTCAAATCAACGATGAAACACAGAATTTGCATCTATATTGAATACAAAATGCAATATTTCGGCTTATTTACAAGAGGAGTAACTCTTCTAATAGTTCGTGCTTTGAGCCTTAACTGGGACAGCATTATTAGATTCCGATGCACCATTGCAGGTTTACTGTATCCCTTGGACCTTCAAATCAACGATGAAACACAGAAATTGCATCGATATTGAATACAAAAGGCAAAATGTCGACTTATTTACAAGAGGAGTAGCTCTTTTAATAGTTCGTGATTTTAGCCTTTCCTGGGACAGCAGTATTAGATTCCGATGCACCATTGCAGGTTTACTGTATCCCTTGGACCTTAAAATGAACGACGAAACACAGAAATTGCATCGATATTGAATACAAAAGGCAAAATGTCGACTCATTTGCAAGAGGAGTAACTCTTCTAATAGTTCTTGTTTGAGCCTTTCCTGGGACAGCAGTATTAGATTACGATGCACCATTGCAGGTTTACTATATCACTTGGACCTTCAAATCAACGATGAAACACAGAAATTGCATCGATATTGAATACAAAAGGCAAAATGTCGACTTATTTATAAGAGGAGTAACTCTTCTAATAGTTCGTGCTTTGAGCCTTTCCTGGGACAGCAGTATTAGATTCCGATGCACCATTGCAGGTTTAGTGAATCCCTTGGACCTTAAAATCAACGATGAAACACAGAAATTGCATCGATATTGAACACAAAAGGCAAAATGTCGACTTATTTACAAGAGGAGTAACTCTTCTAATTGTTCGTGGTTTTAGCCTTTCCTGGGACAGCAGTATTAGATTCCGATGCACCATTGCAGGTTTACTGTATCCCTTGGACCTTCAAATCAACGATGAAACACAGAAATTGCATCGATATTGAATACAAAAGGCAAAATGTTGACTTATTTATAAGAGGAGTACCTCTTCTAATAATTCGTGATTTGAGCCTTACCTGGGACAGCATTATTAGGTTCCTATGCACCATTGCAGGTTTACATTTTCCCTTGGACCCTCAAATCAACGATGAAACACAGAAATTGCATCGAAGTTGAATACAAAAGGCAAAATATCGACTTATTTATAAGAGGAGTAACTCTTATAATAGTTCGAGCTTCGAGCCTTTCCTGGGACAGCAGTGTTAGGTTCCGATGCACCATTGCAGGTTTACTGTACCCCTTGGACCTTCAAATCAACGATGAAACACAGAAATTGCATCGATATTGAATACAAAAGGCAAAATGTCGACTTATTTACAAGAGGAGTAGCTCTTCTAATAGTTCGTGCTTTTAGCCTTTCCTGGGACAGCAGTATTAGATTCCGATGCACCATTGCAGGTTTACTGTATCCCTAGGACCTTAAAATCACGATGAAACACATAAATGCATCGATATTGAATACAAAAGGCCAAATGTCGACTCATTTACTAGAGGAGTAACTCTTCTAATAGTTCGTGATTTGAGCCTTTTCTTGGACAGCAGTATTAGATTCCGATGCACCATTGCAGGTTTACTGTATCCCTTGGACCTTCAAATCAACGATGAAACACAGAATTTGCATCGATATTGAATACAAAAGGCAAAATGTCGACTTATTTATAAGAGGAGTAACTCTTCTAATAGTTCGTGCTTTGAGCCTTTCCTGGGACAGCAGTATTAGATTCCGATGCACCATTGCAGGTTTACTGTATCCCTTGGACCTTCAAATGAACGATGAAACACAGAAATTGCATCGATATTGAATAAAAAATGCAAAATGTCGACTTATTTATAAGAGGATTAACTCTTCTAATAGTCCGTGGTTTGAGCCTTTCCTGGGACAGCAGTATTAGATTCCGATGCACCATTGCAGGTTTACTGTATCCCTTGGACCTTCAAATGAACGATGAAACACAGAAATTGCATCGATATTGAATACAAAAGCAAAATGTCGACTAATTTACAAGAGGAGTAACTCCTCTAATAGTTCGTGCTTTTAGCCTTTCCTGGGACAGCAGTATTAGATTCCGATGCACCATTGCAGGTTTACTGTATCCCTTGGACCTTAAAATCACGATGAAACACATAAATGCATCGATATTCAATACAAAATGCCAAATGTCGACTCATTTACTAGAGGAGTAACTCTTCTAATAGTTCGTGCTTTGAGCCTTTCCTGGGACAGCAGTATTAGATTCCGATGCACCACTGCAGGTTTACTGTATCCCTTGGACCTTCAAATCAACGATGAAACACAGAAATTGCATCGATATTGAATACAAAAGGCAAAATGTCGACTTATTTATAAGAGGAGTAACTCTTCTAATATTTCGTGCTTTGAGCCTATCCTGGGACAGCAGTATTAGATTCCGATGTACCATTGCAGGTTTACTGTATCCCTTGGACCTTCAAATTAACGATCAAACACAGAAATTGCATCGAAGTTGAATACAATAGGCAAAATGTCGACTTATTTATAAGAGGAGTAACTCTTCTAATAGTTCGTGATTTGAGCCTTTCCTGGGACGGCAGTATTAGATTCCGATGCACCATTGCAGGTTTACTGTATCCCTTGGACCTTCAAATCAACGATGAAACACAGAAATTGCATCGATATTCAATAAAAAATGCAATATGTCGACTTATTTATAAGAGGAGTACCTCTTCTAATTGTTCGTGCTTTGAGCCTTTCCTGGCACAGCAGTATTAGATTCCGATGCACCATTGCAGGTTTACTGTATCCCTTGGACCTTCAAATCAACGATGAAACACAGAAATTGCATCGATATTGAATACAAAAGGCAAAATATCGACTTATTTATAAGAGGAGTAACTCTTCTAATAGTTCGTGCTTTGAGCCTATCCTGGGACAGCAGTATTAGATTCCGATGCACCATTGCAGGTTTACTGTATCCCTTGGACCATCAAATCAACGATGAAACACAGAAATTGCATCGAAGTTGAATACAAAAGGCAAAATGTCGCCTGATTTATAAGAGGAGTAACTCTTCTAATAGTTCGTGCTTTGAGCTTCTCCTGGGACAGCAGTATTAGATTCCGATGCACCATTGCAGGTTTACTGTATCCCTTGGACCTTCAAATCAACGATGGAACACAGAAATTGCATCGATATTGAATACAAAATGCAAAATGTCGACTTATTGATAAGAGGAGTACCTCTTCTAATAATTCGTGCTTTGAGCCTTAACTGGGACAGCAGTATTAGATTCCGATGAACCATTGCAGGTTTACTGTATACCTTGGGCCTTCAAATCAACGATGAAACACAGAAATTGCATCGATATTGAATACAAAACGCTAAAAGTCGACTTATTTATAAGAGGAGTAACTCTTCTAATAGTTCGTGCTTTGAGCCGTTCCTGGGACAGCAGTATTAGATTCCGATGCAGCATTGCACGTTTTCTGTATCCCTTGGACCTTAAAATCGACGATGAATCACAGAAATTGCATCGATATTGAATACAAAAGGCAAAATGTCGACTCATTTACAAGAGGAGTAACTCTTCTAATAGTTCGTGTTTGAGCATTTCCTGGGACAGCAGTATTAGATTACGATGCACCATTGCATGTTTACAATGTCACTTGGACCTTCAAATCAACGATGAAACACAGAAATTGCATCGATATTGAATACAAAAGGCAAAATGTCGACTTATTTATAAGAGGAGTAACTCTTCTAATAGTTCGTGCTTTGAGCCCTTCCTGGGACGCAAGTATTAGATTCCGATGCACCATTGCAGGTTTAGTGTATCCCTTGGACCTTAAAATCAACGATGAAACACAGAAATTGCATCGATATTGAACACAAAAGGCAAAATGTCGACTTATTTACAAGAGGAATAACTCTTCTAATAGTTCGTGCCTTTAGCCTTTCCTGGGACAGCAGTATTAGATTGCGATGCACCATTGCAGGTTTACTGTATCCCTTGCACCTTCAAATCAACGATGAAACACAGAAATTGCATCGATATTGAATACAAAAGGCAAAGTGTCGACTTATTTATAAGAGGAGTAATTCTTCTAATATTTCGTGCTTTGAGCCTATCCTGGGACAGCAGTATTAGATTCCGACGCACCATTGCAGGTTTACTGTATCCCTTGGACCTACAAATCAACGATGAAACACAGAAATTGCATCGATAATGAATACAAAAGGCAAAATATCGACTTATTTACAAGAGGAGTAGCTCTTCTAATAGTTCGTGTTTTTAGCCTTTCCTGGGACAGCAGTATTAGATTTCAATGCACCATTGCAGGTTTAGTGTATCCCTTGGACATTCAAATCAACGATGAAACACAGAAATTGCATCGATATTGAATACGAAATGCAAAATGTCGACTTATTTGTAAGAGGAGTAACTCTTCTAATTGTTCGTGTTTTGAGCCTTTCCTGGCACAGCAGTATTAGATTCCGATGCACCATTGCAGGTTTACTGTATCCCTTGGACCTTCAAATCAACGATGAAACACAGAAATTGCATCGATATTGAATACAAAAGGCCAAATATCGACTTATTTATAAGAGGAGTAACTCTTCTAATAGTTCGTGCTTTGAGCCTATCCTGGGACAGCAGTAATAGATTCCGATGCACCATTGCAGGTTTACTGTATCCCTTGGACCTTCAAATCAACGATGAAACACAGAAATTGAATCGAAGTTGAATACAAAAGGCAAAATGTCGATTCATTTATAAGAGGAGTAACTCTTCTAATAGTTCGTGCTTTGATGATCTCCTGGGACAGCTGTATTAGATTCCGATGCACCATTGCAGGTTTACTGTATCCCTTGGACCTTCAAATCAACGATGAAACACAGAAATTGCATCGATATTGAATACAAAAGGCAAAATGTCGACTTATTTATAAGAGGAGCACCTCTTCTAATAATTCGTGCTTTGAGCCTTAACTGGGACAGCATTATTAGATTCCGATGCACCATTGCAGGTTTACTGTATCCCTTGGACCTTCAAATCAACGATGAAACACAGAAATTGCATCGATATTGAATACAAAAGGCAAAATGTCGACTTATTTACAAGAGGTGTAGCTCTTCTAATAGTTCGTGCTTTTAGCCTTTCCTGGGACAGCAGTATTAGATTCCGATGCACCATTGCAGGTTTACTGTATCCCTTGGATCTTCAAATCAACGATGAAACACAGAATTTGCATCTATATTGAATACAAAATGCAATATTTCGGCTTATTTACAAGTGGAGTAACTCTTCTAATAGTTCGTGCTTTGAGCCTTTCCTGGGACAGCAGTATTAGATTCCGATATACCATTGCAGGTTTAGTGTATCCCTTGGACCTTCAAATCAACGATGAAACACAGAAATTGCATCGATATTGAGTACAAAAGGCAAAATGTCGACTTATTTACAAGAGGAGTAACTCTTCTAATAGTTCGTGCTTTGAGCCTTTCCTGGGACAGCAGTATTAGATTGCGATGCACCATTGCAGGTTTACTGTATACCTTGGGCCTTCAAATCAACGATGAAACACAGAAATTGCATCGATATTGAATACAAAATGCTAAATGTCGACTTATTTATAAGAGGAGTAACTCTTCTAATAGTTCGTGCTTTGAGCCTTTCCTGGGACGGCGCTATTAGATTCCGATGCACCATTGCAGGTTTACTGTATCCCTTGGACCTTAAAATCAACGACGAATCACAGAAATTGCATCGATATTGAATACAAAAGGCAAAATGTCGACTCATTTACAAGAGGAGTAACTCTTCTAATAGTTCGTGTTTGAGCCTTTCCTGGGACAGCAGTATTAGATTACGATGCACCATTGCAGGTTTACTATATCACTTGGACCTTCAAATCAACGATGGAACACAGAAATTGCATCGATATTGAATACAAAAGGCAAAATGTCGACTTATGTATAAGAGGAGTAACTCTTCTAATTGTTCGTGCTTTGAGCCTTTCCTGGGACAGCAGTATTAGATTTCGATGCACCATTGCAGGTTTAGTGTATCCCTTGGACCTTAAAATCAACGATGAAACACAGAAATTGCATCGATATTGAACACAAAAGGCAAAATGTCGACTTATTTACAAGAGGAGTAACTCTTCTAATAGTTCGTGGTTTTAGCCTTTCCTGGGACAGCAGTATTAGATTCCGATGCACCATTGCAGGTTTACTGTATCCCTTGGACCTTCAAATCAACGATGAAACACAGAAATTGCATCGATATTGAATACAAAAGGCAAAATGTTGACTTATTTATAAGAGGAGTACCTCTTCTAATAATTCGTGATTTGAGCCTTACCTGGGACAGCATTATTAGATTCCCATGCACCATTGCAGGTTTACATTATCCCTTGGACCCTCAAATCAACGATGAAACACAGAAATTGCATCGAAGTTGAATACAAAAGGCAAAATATCGACTTATTTATAAGAGGAGTAACTCTTATAATAGTTCGTGCTTCGAGCCTTTCCTGGGACAGCAGTAGTAGATTCCGATGCACCATTGCAGGTTTACTGTACCCCTTGGACCTTCAAATCAACGATGAAACACAGAAATTGCATCGATATTGAATACAAAAGGCAAAATGTCGACTTATTTATAAGAGGAGTACCTCTTCTAATAATTCGAGCTTTGAGCCTTACCTGGGACAGCATTATTAGATTCCGATGCACCATTGTAGGTTTACTGTTTCCCTTGGACCTTCAAATCAACGATGAAACACAGAATTTGCATCGATATTGAATATAAAAGGCAAAATGTCGACTTATTTATAAGTGGAGTAACTCTTCTAATAGTTGGTGCTTTGAGCCTTTCCTGGGACAGCAGTATTAGATTCCGATGCACCATTGCAGGTTTAGTGTATCCCTTGGACCTTAAAATCAACGATGAAACACAGAAATTGCATCGATATTGAATACAAAAGGCAAAATGTCGACTTATTTATAAGAGGAGTAACTCTTCTAATATTTCGTGCTTTGAGCCTATCCTGGGACAGCAGTATTAGATTCCGATGCACCATTGCAGGTTTACTGTATCCCTTGGACCTTCAAATCATCTATGAAACACAGAAATTGCATCGATACTGAATACAGAAAGCAAAATGTCGACTTATTTATAAGAGGAGTACCTCTTCTAATAATTCGTGCTTTGAGCCTTACCTAGGACAGCATTATTAGATCCTGATGCACCATTGCAGGTTTACTGTATCCCTTGGACCTTCAAATCAACGATGAACCACAGAAATTGCATCGATAATGAATACAAAAAGCAAAATGTCGACTTATTTACAAGAGGAGTAGCTCTTCTAATAGTTCGTGTTTTTAGCCTTTCCTGGGACAGCAGTATTAGATTTCAATGCACCATTGCCGGTTTAGTGTATCCCTTGGACCTTCAAATCAACGATGAAACACAGAAATTGCATCGATATTGAATATAAAAGGCAAAATGTCGACTTATTTATAAGAGGAGTAACTCCTGTAATAGTTCGTGCTTTGAGCCTTTCCTGGGACGGCAGTATTAGATTCCGATGCACCATTGCAGGTTTACTGTATCCCTTGGACCTTCAAATCAACGATGAAACACAGAAATTGCATCGATATTGAATACAAAAGGCAAAATGTCGATTTATTTACAAGAGGATTAACTCTTCTAAAAGCTCGTGCCTTGAGCCTTTCCTGGGACAGCAGTATTAGATTCCGATGCACCATTGCTGGTTTACTGTATCCCTTGGACCTTCAAATCAACGATGAAACACAAAATTGCATCGCTATTGAATACAAAAGTCCAAATGTCGACTTAATTACAAGAGGAGAAACTCTTCTAATAGTTCGTGCTTTGAGCCTTTCCTGGGACAGCAATATTAGATTCCGATGCACGATTGCAGGTTTACTGCATCCCTTGGTCGTTCAACTCAACGATGAAACACAGAAATTGCATCGATATTGAATACAAAAGGCAAAATGTCGACTGATTTACAAGATGTGTAACTCTTCTAATACTTCGATCTTTGAGCATTTCCTGGGACGGCAGTATTAGATTCCGATGCACCATTGCAGGTTTACTGTATCCTTTGGACCTTCAAATGAACGATGAAACACAGAAATTGCATCGATATTGAATAAAAAATGCAAAATGTCGACTTATTTGTAAGAGGAGTAACTCTTCTAATTGTTCGTGTTTTGAGCCTTTCCTGGCACAGCAGTATTAGATTCCGATGCACCATTGCAGGTTTACTGTATCCCTTGGACCTTCAAATCAACGCTGAAACACAGAAATTGCATCGATATTGAATACAAAAGGCCAAATATCGACTTATTTATAAGAGGAGTAACTCTTCTAATAGTTCGTGCTTTGAGCCTATCCTGGGACAGCAGTAATAGATTCCGATGCACCATTGCAGGTTTACTGTATCCCTTGGACCTTCAAATCAACGATGAAACACAGAAATTGAATCGAAGTTGAATACAAAAGGCAAAATGTCGATTCATTTATAAGAGGAGTAACTCTTCTAATAGTTCGTGCTTTGAGCCTCTCCTGGGACAGCTGTATTAGATTCCGATGCACCATTGCAGGTTTACTGTATCCCTTGGACCTTCAAATCAACGATGAAACACAGAAATTGCATCGATATTGAATACAAAAGGCAAAATGTCGACTTATTTATAAGAGGAGCACCTCTTCTAATAATTCGTGCTTTGAGCCTTAACTGGGACAGCATTATTAGATTCCGATGCACCATTGCAGGTTTACTGTATCCCTTGGACCTTCAAATCAACGATGAAACACAGAAATTGCATCGATATTGAATACAAAAGGCAAAATGTCGACTTATTTACAAGAGGTGTAGCTCTTCTAATAGTTCGTGCTTTTAGCCTTTCCTGGGACAGCACTATTAGATTCCGATGCACCATTGCAGGTTTACTGTATCCCTTGGACCTTCAAATCAACGATGAAACACAGAATTTGCATCTATATTGAATACAAAATGCAATATTTCGGCTTATTTACAAGTGGAGTAACTCTTCTAATAGTTCGTGCTTTGAGCCTTTCCTGGGACAGCAGTATTAGATTCCGATATACCATTGCAGGTTTAGTGTATCCCTTGGACCTTCAAATCAACGATGAAACACAGAAATTGCATCGATATTGAGTACAAAAGGCAAAATGTCGACTTATTTACGAGAGGAGTAACTCTTCTAATAGTTCGTGCTTTGAGCCTTTCCTGAAACAGCAGTATTAGATTGCGATGCACCAGTGCAGGTTTACTGTATACCTTGGGCCTTCAAATCAACGATGAAACACAGAAATTGCATCGATATTGAATACAAAATGCTAAATGTCGACTTATTTATAAGAGGAGTAACTCTTCTAATAGTTCGTGCTTTGAGCCTTTCCTGGGACGGCGCTATTAGATTCCGATGCACCATTGCAGGTTTACTGTATCCCTTGGACCTTAAAATCAACGACGAAACACAGAAATTGCATCGATATTGAATACAAAAGGCAAAATGTCGACTCATTTACAAGAGGAGTAACTCGTCTAATAGTTCGTGTTTGAGCCTTTCCTGGGACAGCAGTATTAGATTACGATGCACCATTGCAGGTTTACTATATCACTTGGACCTTCAAATCAACGATGAAACACAGAAATTGCATCGATATTGAATACAAAAGGCAAAATGTCGACTTATTTATAAGAGGAGTAACTCTTCTAATTGTTCGTGCTTTGAACCTTTCCTGGGACAGCAGTATTAGATTCCGATGCACCATTGCAGGTTTAGTGTATCCCTTGGACCTTAAAATCAACGATGAAACACAGAAATTGCATCGATATTGAACACAAAAGGCAAAATGTCGACTTATTTACAAGAGGAGTAACTCTTCTAATAGTTCGTGGTTTTAGCCTTTCCTGGGACAGCAGTATTAGATTCCGATGCACCATTGCAGGTTTACTGTATCCCTTGGACCTTCAAATCAACGATGAAACACAGAAATTGCATCGATATTGAATACAAAAGGCAAAATGTTGACTTATTTATAAGAGGAGTACCTCTTCTAATAATTCGTGATTTGAGCCTTACCTGGGACAGCATTATTAGATTCCCATGCACCATTGCAGGTTTACATTATCCCTTGGACCCTCAAATCAACGATGAAACACAGAAATTGCATCGAAGTTGAATACAAAAGGCAAAATATCGACTTATTTATAAGAGGAGTAACTCTTATAATAGTTCGTGCTTCGAGCCTTTCCTGGGACAGCAGTAGTAGATTCCGATGCACCATTGCAGGTTTACTGTACCCCTTGGACCTTCAAATCAACGATGAAACACAGAAATTGCATCGATATTGAATACAAAAGGCAAAATGTCGACTTATTTATAAGAGGAGTACCTCTTCTAATAATTCGAGCTTTGAGCCTTACCTGGGGCAGCATTATTAGATTCCGATGCACCATTGTAGGTTTACTGTTTCCCTTGGACCTTCAAATCAACGATGAAACTCAGAATTTGCATCGATATTGAATATAAAAGGCAAAATGTCGACTTATTTATAAGTGGAGTAACTCTTCTAATAGTTCGTGCTTTGAGCCTTTCCTGGGACAGCAGTATTAGATTCCGATGCACCATTGCAGGTTTAGTGTATCCCTTGGACCTTAAAATCAACGATGAAACACAGAAATTGCATCGATATTGAATACAAAAGGCAAAATGTCGACTTATTTATAAGAGGAGTAACTCTTCTAATATTTCGTGCTTTGAGCCTATCCTGGGACAGCAGTATTAGATTCCGATGCACCATTGCAGGTTTACTGTATCCCTTGGACCTTCAAATCATCTATGAAACACAGAAATTGCATCGATACTGAATACAGAAAGCAAAATGTCGACTTACTTATAAGAGGAGTACCTCTTCTAATAATTCGTGCTTTGAGCCTTACCTGGGACAGCATTATTAGATCCTGATGCACCATTGCAGGTTTACTGTATCCCTTGGACCTTCAAATCAACGATGAACCACAGAAATTGCATCGATAATGAATACAAAAAGCAAATGTCGACTTATTTACAAGAGGAGTAGCTCTTCTAATAGTTCGTGTTTTTAGCCTTTCCTGGGACAGCAGTATTAGATTTCAATGCACCATTGCCGGTTTAGTGTATCCCTTGGACCTTCAAATCAACGATGAAACACAGAAATTGCATCGATATTGAATACAAAAGGCAAAATGTCGACTTATTTATAAGAGGAGTAACTCCTGTAATAGTTCGTGCTTTGAGCCTTTCCTGGGACGGCAGTATTAGATTCCGATGCACCATTGCAGGTTTACTGTATCCCTTGGACCTTCAAATCAACGATGAAACACAGAAATTGCATCGATATTGAATACAAAAGGCAAAATGTCGATTTATTTACAAGAGGATTAACTCTTCTAAAAGCTCGTGCCTTGAGCCTTTCCTGGGACAGCAGTATTAGATTCCGATGCACCATTGCTGGTTTACTGTATCCCTTGGACCTTCAAATCAACGATGAAACACAAAATTGCATCGCTATTGAATACAAAAGTCCAAATGTCGACTTAATTACAAGAGGAGAAACTCTTCTAATAGTTCGTGCTTTGAGCCTTTCCTGGGACAGCAATATTAGATTCCGATGCACGATTGCAGGTTTACTGCATCCCTTGGTCGTTCAACTCAACGATGAAACACAGAAATTGCATCGATATTGAATACAAAAGGCAAAATGTCGACTGATTTACAAGATGTGTAACTCTTCTAATAGTTCGATCTTTGAGCATTTCCTGGGACGGCAGTATTAGATTCCGATGCACCATTGCAGGTTTACTACATCCCTTGGACCTTCAAATGAACGATGAAACACAGAAATTGCATCGATATTGAATAAAATATGCAAAATGTCAAATTATTTATAAGAGGAGTAACTCTTCTAATTGTTCGTGCTTTGAGCCTTTCCTGGCACAGCAGTATTAGATTCCGATGCACCATTGCAGGTTTACTGTATCCCTTGGCCTTCAAATCAACGATGAAACACAGAAATTGCGTCGATATTGAATACAAAAGGCAAAATGTCGACTTATTTATAAGTGGAGTAACTCTTCTAATAGTTCGTGCTTTGAGCCTTTCCTGGGACAGCAGTATTAGATTCCGATGCACCATTGCAGGTTTAGTGTATCCCTTGGACCTTCAAATCAACGATGATACACAGAAATTGCATCTATATTGAACACAAAAGGCAAAATGTCGACTTATTTACAAGAGGAGTAACTCTTCTAATAGTTCGTGCTTTTAGCCTTTCCTGGGACAGCAGTATTAGTTTCCGATGCACCATTGCAGGTTTACTGTATCCCTTGGACCTTCAAATCAACGATGAAACACAGAAATTGCATCGATATTGAATACAAAAGGCAAAATGTCGACTTATTTATAAGAGGAGTAACTCTTCTAATATTTCGTGCTTTGAGCCTATCCTGGGACAGCAGTATTAGATTCCGATGCACCATTGCAGGTTTACTGTATCCCTTGGACCTTCAAATCAACTATGAAACACAGAAATTGCATCGATACTAAATACAAAAAGCAAAATGTCGACTTATTTATAAGAGGAGTACCTCTTCTAATAATTCGTGCTTTGAGCCTTACCTGGGACAGCATTATTAGATCCTGATGCACCATTGCAGGTTTACTGTATCCCTTGGACCTTCAAATCAACGATGAACCACAGAAATTGCATCGATAATGAATACAAAAAGCAAAATGTCGACTTATTTACAAGAGGAGTAGCTCTTCTAATAGTTCGTGTTTTTAGCCTTTCCTGGGACAGCAGTATTAGATTTCAATGCACCATTGCCGGTTTAGTGTATCCCTTGGACCTTCAAATCAACGATGAAACACAGAAATTGCATCGATATTGAATACAAAAGGCAAAATGTCGACTTATTTATAAGAGGAGTAACTCCTGTAATAGTTCGTGCTTTGAGCCTTTCCTGGGACGGCAGTATTAGATTCCGATGCACCATTGCAGGTTTACTGTATCCCTTGGACCTTCAAATCAACGATGAAACACAGAAATTGCATCGATATTGAATACAAAAGGCAAAATGTCGATTTATTTACAAGAGGATTAACACTTCTAAAAGCTCGTGCCTTGAGCCTTTCCTGGGACAGCAGTATTAGATTCCGATGCACCATTGCTGGTTTACTGTAGCCCTTGGACCTTCAAATCAACGATGAAACACAAAATTGCATCGCTATTGAATACAAAAGTCCAAATGTCGACTTAATTACAAGAGGAGAAACTCTTCTAATAGTTCGTGCTTTGAGCCTTTCCTGGGACAGCAATATTAGATTCCGATGCACGATTGCAGGTTTACTGTATCCCTTGGTCGTTCAACTCAACGATGAAACACAGAAATTGCATCGATATTGAATACAAAAGGCAAAATGTCGACTGATTTACAAGATGTGTAACTCTTCTAATAGTTCGATCTTTGAGCATTTCCTGGGACGGGAGTATTAGATTCCGATGCACCATTGCAGGTTTACTGTATCCCTTGGACCTTCAAATGAACGATGAAACACAGAAATTGCATCGATATTGAATAAAAAATGCAAAATGTCAAATTATTTATAAGAGGAGTAACTCCTGTAATAGTTCGTGCTTTGAGCCTTTCCTGGGACAGCAGTATTAGATTCCGATGCACCATTGCAGGTTTACTGTATCCCTTGGACCTTCAAATGAACGATGAAACACAGAAATTGCATCGATATTGAATACAAAAGGCAAAATGTTGACTTATTTATAAGAGGAGTACCTCTTCTAATAATTCGTGATTTGAGCCTTACCTGGGACAGCATTATTAGATTCCCATGCACCATTGCCGGTTTACATTATCCCTTGGACCCTCAAATCAACGATGAAACACAGAAATTGCATCGAAGTTGAATACAAAAGGCAAAATATCGACTTATTTATAAGAGGAGTAACTCTTATAATAGTTCGTGCTTCGAGCCTTTCCTGGGACAGCAGTAGTAGATTCCGATGCACCATTGCAGGTTTACTGTACCCCTTGGACATTCAAATCAACGATGAAACACAGAAATTGCATCGATATTGAATACAAAAGGCAAAATGTCGACTTATTTATAAGAGGAGTACCTCTTCTAATAATTCGAGCTTTGAGCCTTACCTGGGACAGCATTATTAGATTCCGATGCACCATTGTAGGTTTACTGTTTCCCTTGGACCTTCAAATCAACGATGAAACACAGAATTTGCATCGATATTGAATATAAAAGGCAAAATGTCGACTTATTTATAAGTGGAGTAACTCTTCTAATAGTTCGTGCTTTGAGCCTTTCCTGGGACAGCAGTATTAGATTCCGATGCACCATTGCAGGTTTAGTGTATCCCTTGGACCTTAAAATCAACGATGAAACACAGAAATTGCATCGATATTGAATACAAAAGGCAAAATGTCGACTTATTTATAAGAGGAGTAACTCTTCTAATATTTCGTGCTTTGAGCCTATCCTGGGACAGCAGTATTAGATTCCGATGCACCATTGCAGGTTTACTGTATCCCTTGGACCTTCAAATCATCTATGAAACACAGAAATTGCATCGATACTGAATACAGAAAGCAAAATGTCGACTTATTTATAAGAGGAGTACCTCTTCTAATAATTCGTGCTTTGAGCCTTACCTGGGACAGCATTATTAGATCCTGATGCACCATTGCAGGTTTACTGTATCCCTTGGACCTTCAAATCAACGATGAACCACAGAAATTGCATCGATAATGAATACAAAAAGCAAAATGTCGACTTATTTACAAGAGGAGTAGCTCTTCTAATAGTTCGTGTTTTTAGCCTTTCCTGGGACAGCAGTATTAGATTTCAATGCACCATTGCCGGTTTAGTGTATCCCTTGGACCTTCAAATCAACGATGAAACACAGAAATTGCATCGATATTGAATACAAAAGGCAAAATGTCGACTTATTTATAAGAGGAGTAACTCCTGTAATAGTTCGTGCTTTGAGCCTTTCCTGGGACGGCAGTATTAGATTCCGATGCACCATTGCAGGTTTACTGTATCCCTTGGACCTTCAAATCAACGATGAAACACAGAAATTGCATCGATATTGAATACAAAAGGCAAAATGTCGATTTATTTACAAGAGGATTAACTCTTCTAAAAGCTCGTGCCTTGAGCCTTTCCTGGGACAGCAGTATTAGATTCTGATGCACCATTGCTGGTTTACTGTATCCCTTGGACCTTCAAATCAACGATGAAACACAAAATTGCATCGCTATTGAATACAAAAGTCCAAATGTCGACTTAATTACAAGTGGAGAAACTCTTCTAATAGTTCGTGCTTTGAGCCTTTCCTGGGACAGCAATATCAGATTCCGATGCACGATTGCATGTTTACTGCATCCCTTGGTCGTTCAACTCAACGATGAAACACAGAAATTGCATCGATATTGAATACAAAAGGCAAAATGTCGACTGATTTACAAGATGTGTAACTCTTCTAATAGTTCGATCTTTGAGCATTTCCTGGGACGGCAGTATTAGATTCCGATGCACCATTGCAGGTTTACTGTATCCCTTGGACCTTCAAATCA
Source organism: Schistocerca cancellata (assembly GCF_023864275.1). Lineage (NCBI taxonomy): Eukaryota > Metazoa > Arthropoda > Insecta > Orthoptera > Acrididae > Schistocerca > Schistocerca cancellata. The sequence continues at coordinate 91,711,999 of NC_064627.1, forward strand.
ACGATGAAACACAGAAATTGCATCGATATTGAATACAAAAGGCAAAATGTCGACTTATTTATAAGAGGAGTAACTCCTGTAATAGTTCGTGCTTTGAGCCTTTCCTGGGACGGCAGTATTAGATTCCGATGCACCATTGCAGGTTTACTGTATCCCTTGGACCTTCAAATCAACGATGAAACACAGAAATTGCATCGATATTGAATACAAAAGGCAAAATGTCGATTTATTTACAAGAGGATTAACACTTCTAAAAGCTCGTGCCTTGAGCCTTTCCTGGGACAGCAGTATTAGATTCCGATGCACCATTGCTGGTTTACTGTAGCCCTTGGACCTTCAAATCAACGATGAAACACAAAATTGCATCGCTATTGAATACAAAAGTCCAAATGTCGACTTAATTACAAGAGGAGAAACTCTTCTAATAGTTCGTGCTTTGAGCCTTTCCTGGGACAGCAATATTAGATTCCGATGCACGATTGCAGGTTTACTGTATGCCTTGGTCGTTCAACTCAACGATGAAACACAGAAATTGCATCGATATTGAATACAAAAGGCAAAATGTCGACTGATTTACAAGATGTGTAACTCTTCTAATAGTTCGATCTTTGAGCATTTCCTGGGACAGCAGTATTAGATTCCGATGCACCATTGCAGGTTTACTGTATCCCTTGGACCTTCAAATCAACGATGAAACACAGAAATTGCATCGATATTGAATACAAAAGGCAAAATGTTGACTTATTTATAAGAGGAGTACCTCTTCTAATAATTCGTGATTTGAGCCTTACCTGGGACAGAATTATTAGATTCCCATGCACCATTGCAGGTTTACATTATCCCTTGGACCCTCAAATCAACGATGAAACACAGAAATTGCATCGAAGTTGAATACAAAAGGCAAAATATCGACTTATTTATAAGAGGAGTAACTCTTATAATAGTTCGTGCTTCGAGCCTTTCCTGGGACAGCAGTAGTAGATTCCGATGCACCATTGCAGGTTTACTGTACCCCTTGGACCTTCAAATCAACGATGAAACACAGAAATTGCATCGATATTGAATACAAAAGGCAAAATGTCGACTTATTTATAAGAGGAGTACCTCTTCTAATAATTCGAGCTTTGAGCCTTACCTGGGACAGCATTATTAGATTCCGATGCACCATTGTAGGTCTACTGTTTCCCTTGGACCTTCAAATCAACGATGAAACACAGAATTTGCATCGATATTGAATATAAAAGGCAAAATGTCGACTTATTTATAAGTGGAGTAACTCTTCTAATAGTTCGTGCTTTGAGCCTTTCCTGGGACAGCAGTATTAGATTCCGATGCACCATTGCAGGTTTAGTGTATCCCTTGGACCTTAAAATCAACGATGAAACACAGAAATTGCATCGATATTGAATACAAAAGGCAAAATGTCGACTTATTTATAAGAGGAGTAACTCTTCTAATATTTCGTGCTTTGAGCCTATCCTGGGACAGCAGTATTAGATTCCGATGCACCATTGCAGGTTTACTGTATCCCTTGGACCTTCAAATCATCTATGAAACACAGAAATTGCATCGATACTGAATACAGAAAGCAAAATGTCGACTTATTTATAAGAGGAGTACCTCTTCTAATAATTCGTGCTTTGAGCCTTACCTGGGACAGCATTATTAGATCCTGATGCACCATTGCAGGTTTACTGTATCCCTTGGACCTTCAAATCAACGATGAACCACAGAAATTGCATCGATAATGAATACAAAAAGCAAAATGTCGACTTATTTACAAGAGGAGTAGCTCTTCTAATAGTTCGTGTTTTTAGCCTTTCCTGGGACAGCAGTATTAGATTTCAATGCACCATTGCCGGTTTAGTGTATCCCTTGGACCTTCAAATCAACGATGAAACACAGAAATTGCATCGATATTGAATACAAAAGGCAAAATGTCGACTTATTTATAAGAGGAGTAACTCCTGTAATAGTTCGTGCTTTGAGCCTTTCCTGGGACGGCAGTATTAGATTCCGATGCACCATTGCAGGTTTACTGTATCCCTTGGACCTTCAAATCAACGATGAAACACAGAAATTGCATCGATATTGAATACAAAAGGCAAAATGTCGATTTATTTACAAGAGGATTAACTCTTCTAAAAGCTCGTGCCTTGAGCCTTTCCTGGGACAGCAGTATTAGATTCCGATGCACCATTGCTGGTTTACTGTATCCCTTGGACCTTCAAATCAACGATGAAACACAAAATTGCATCGCTATTGAATACAAAAGTCCAAATGTCGACTTAATTACAAGAGGAGAAACTCTTCTAATAGTTCGTGCTTTGAGCCTTTCCTGGGACAGCAATATTAGATTCCGATGCACGATTGCAGGTTTACTGCATCCCTTGGTCGTTCAACTCAACGATGAAACACAGAAATTGCATCGATATTGAATACAAAAGGCAAAATGTCGACTGATTTACAAGATGTGTAACTCTTCTAATAGTTCGATCTTTGAGCATTTCCTGGGACGGCAGTATTAGATTCCGATGCACCATTGCAGGTTTACTGTATCCCTTGGACCTTCAAATCAACGATGAAACACAGAAATTGCATCGATATTGAATAAAAAATGCAAAATGTCAAATTATTTATAAGAGGAGTAACTCTTCTAATTGTTCGTGCTTTGAGCCTTTCCTGGCACAGCAGTATTAGATTCCGATGCACCATTGCAGGTTTACTGTATCCCTTGGCCTTCAAATCAACGATGAAACACAGAAATTGCGTCGATATTGAATACAAAAGGCAAAATGTCGACTTATTTATAAGTGGAGTAACTCTTCTAATAGTTCGTGTTTTGAGCCTTTCCTGGGACAGCAGTATTAGATTCCGATGCACCATTGCAGGTTTAGTGTATCCCTTGGACCTTAAAATCAACGATGAAACACAGAAATTGCATCTATATTGAACACAAAAGGCAACATGTCGACTTATTTACAAGAGGAGTAACTCTTCTAATAGTTCGTGCTTTTAGCCTTTCCTGGGACAGCAGTATTAGATTCCGATGCACCATTGCAGGTTTACTGTATCCCTTGGACCTTCAAATCAACGATGAAACACAGAAATTGCATCGATATTGAATACAAAAGGCAAAATGTCGACTTATTTATAAGAGGAGTAACTCTTCTAATATTTCGTGCTTTGAGACTATCCTGGGACAGCAGTATTAGATTCCGATGCACCATTGCAGGTTTACTGTATCCCTTGGACCTTCAAATCAACTATGAAACACAGAAATTGCATCGATACTAAATACAAAAAGCAAAATGTCGACTTATTTATAAGAGGAGTACCTCTTCTAATAATTCGTGCTTTGAGCCTTACCTGGGACAGCATTATTAGATCCTGATGCACCATTGCAGGTTTACTGTATCCCTTGGACCTTCAAATCAACGATGAACCACAGAAATTGCATCGATAATGAATACAAAAAGCAAAATGTCGACTTATTTACAAGAGGAGTAGCTCTTCTAATAGTTCGTGTTTTTAGCCTTTCCTGGGACAGCAGTATTAGATTTCAATGCACCATTGCCGGTTTAGTGTATCCCTTGGACCTTCAAATCAACGATGAAACACAGAAATTGCATCGATATTGAATACAAAAGGCAAAATGTCGACTTATTTATAAGAGGAGTAACTCCTGTAATAGTTCGTGCTTTGAGCCTTTCCTGGGACGGCAGTATTAGATTCCGATGCACCATTGCAGGTTTACTGTATCCCTTGGTCCTTCAAATCAACGATGAAACACAGAAATTGCATCGATATTGAATACAAAAGGCAAAATGTCGATTTATTTACAAGAGGATTAACTCTTCTAAAAGCTCGTGCCTTGAGCCTTTCCTGGGACAGCAGTATTAGATTCCGATGCACCATTGCTGGTTTACTGTAGCCCTTGGACCTTCAAATCAACGATGAAACACAAAATTGCATCGCTATTGAATACAAAAGTCCAAATGTCGACTTAATTACAAGAGGAGAAACTCTTCTAATAGTTCGTGCTTTGAGCCTTTCCTGGGACAGCAATATTAGATTCCGATGCACGATTGCAGGTTTACTGTATCCCTTGGTCGTTCAACTCAACGATGAAACACAGAAATTGCATCGATATTGAATACAAAAGGCAAAATGTCGACTGATTTACAAGATGTGTAACTCTTCTAATAGTTCGATCTTTGAGCATTTCCTGGGACGGGAGTATTAGATTCCGATGCACCATTGCAGGTTTACTGTATCCCTTGGACCTTCAAATGAACGATGAAACACAGAAATTGCATCGATATTGAATAAAAAATGCAAAATGTCAAATTATTTATAAGAGGAGTAACTCTTCTAATTGTTCGTGCTTTGAGCCTTTCCTGGCACAGCAGTATTAGATTCCGATGCACCATTGCAGGTTTACTGTATCCCTTGGACCTTCAAATCAACGATGAAACACAGAAATTGCATCGATATTGAATACAAAAGGCAAAATGTTGACTTATTTATAAGAGGAGTACCTCTTCTAATAATTCGTGATTTGAGCCTTACCTGGGACAGCATTATTAGATTCCCATGCACCATTGCAGGTTTACATTATCCCTTGGACCCTCAAATCAACGATGAAACACAGAAATTGCATCGAAGTTGAATACAAAAGGCAAAATATCGACTTATTTATAAGAGGAGTAACTCTTATAATAGTTCGTGCTTCGAGCCTTTCCTGGGACAGCAGTAGTAGATTCCGATGCACCATTGCAGGTTTACTGTACCCCGTGGACCTTCAAATCAACGATGAAACACAGAAATTGCATCGATATTGAATACAAAAGGCAAAATGTCGACTTATTTATAAGAGGAGTACCTCTTCTAATAATTCGAGCTTTGAGCCTTACCTGGGACAGCATTATTAGATTCCGATGCACCATTGTAGGTCTACTGTTTCCCTTGGACCTTCAAATCAACGATGAAACACAGAATTTGCATCGATATTGAATATAAAAGGCAAAATGTCGACTTATTTATAAGTGGAGTAACTCTTCTAATAGTTCGTGCTTTGAGCCTTTCCTGGGACAGCAGTATTAGATTCCGATGCACCATTGCAGGTTTAGTGTATCCCTTGGACCTTCAAATCAACGATGAAACACAGAAATTGCATCGATATTGAATACAAAAGGCAAAATGTCGACTTATTTATAAGAGGAGTAACTCTTCTAATATTTCGTGCTTTGAGCCTATCCTGGGACAGCAGTATTAGATTCCGATGCACCATTGCAGGTTTACTGTATCCCTTGGACCTTCAAATCATCTATGAAACACAGAAATTGCATCGATACTGAATACAGAAAGCAAAATGTCGACTTATTTATAAGAGGAGTACCTCTTCTAATAATTCGTGCTTTGAGCCTTACCTGGGACAGCATTATTAGATCCTGATGCACCATTGCAGGTTTACTGTATCCCTTGGACCTTCAAATCAACGATGAACCACAGAAATTGCATCGATAATGAATACAAAATGCAAAATGTCGACTTATTTACAAGAGGAGTAGCTCTTCTAATAGTTCGTGTTTTTAGCCTTTCCTGGGACAGCAGTATTAGATTTCAATGCACCATTGCCGGTTTAGTGTATCCCTTGTACCTTCAAATCAACGATGAAACACAGAAATTGCATCGATATTGAATACAAAAGGCAAAATGTCGACTTATTTATAAGAGGAGTAACTCCTGTAATAGATCGTGCTTTGAGCCTTTCCTGGGACGGCAGTATTAGATTCCGATGCACCATTGCAGGTTTACTGTATCCCTTGGACCTTCAAATCAACGATGAAACACAGAAATTGCATCGATATTGAATACAAAAGGCAAAATGTCGATTTATTTACAAGAGGATTAACTCTTCTAAAAGCTCGTGCCTTGAGCCTTTCCTGGGACAGCAGTATTAGATTCCGATGCACAATTGCTGGTTTACTGTATCCCTTGGACCTTCAAATCAACGATGAAACACAAAATTGCATCGCTATTGAATACAAAAGTCCAAATGTCGACTTAATTACAAGAGGAGAAACTCGTCTAATAGTTCGTGCTTTGAGCCTTTCCTGGGACAGCAATATTAGATTCCGATGCACGATTGCAGGTTTACTGCATCCCTTGGTCGTTCAACTCAACGATGAAACACAGAAATTGCATCGATATTGAATACAAAAGGCAAAATGTCGACTGATTTACAAGATGTGTAACTCTTCTAATAGTTCGATCTTTGAGCATTTCCTGGGACGGCAGTATTAGATTCCGATGCACCATTGCAGGTTTACTGTATCCCTTGGACCTTCAAATCAACGATGAAACACAGAAATTGCATCGATATTGAATAAAAAATGCAAAATGTCAAATTATTTATAAGAGGAGTAACTCTTCTAATTGTTCGTGCTTTGAGCCTTTCCTGGCACAGCAGTATTAGATTCCGATGCACCATTGCAGGTTTACTGTATCCCTTGGCCTTCAAATCAACGATGAAACACAGAAATTGCGTCGATATTGAATACAAAAGGCAAAATGTCGACTTATTTATAAGTGGAGTAACTCTTCTAATAGTTCGTGCTTTGAGCCTTTCCTGGGACAGCAGTATTAGATTCCGATGCACCATTGCAGGTTTAGTGTATCCCTTGGACCTTAAAATCAACGATGAAACACAGAAATTGCATCTATATTGAACACAAAAGGCAAAATGTCGACTTATTTACAAGAGGAGTAACTCTTCTAATAGTTCGTGCTTTTAGCCTTTCCTGGGACAGCAGTATTAGATTCCGATGCACCATTGCCGGTTTACTGTATCCCTCGGACCTTCAAATCAACGATGAAACACAGAAATTGCATCGATATTGAATACAAGAGGCAAAATGTCGACTTATTTATAAGAGGAGTAACTCTTCTAATATTTCGTGCTTTGAGCCTATCCTGGGACAGCAGTATTAGATTCCGATGCACCATTGCAGGTTTACTGTATCCCTTGGACCTTCAAATCAACTATGAAACACAGAAATTGCATCGATACTAAATACAAAAAGCAAAATGTCGACTTATTTATAAGAGGAGTACCTCTTCTAATAATTCGTGCTTTGAGCCTTACCTGGGACAGCATTATTAGATCCTGATGCACCATTGCAGGTTTACTGTATCCCTTGGACCTTCAAATCAACGATGAACCACAGAAATTGCATCGATAATGAATACAAAAAGCAAAATGTCGACTTATTTACAAGAGGAGTAGCTCTTTTAATAGTTCGTGTTTTTAGCCTTTCCTGGGACAGCAGTATTAGATTTCAATGCACCATTGCCAGTTTAGTGTATCCCTTGGACCTTCAAATCAACGATGAAACACAGAAATTGCATCGATATTGAATACAAAAGGCAAAATGTCGACTTATTTATAAGAGGAGTAACTCCTGTAATAGTTCGAGCTTTGAGCCTTTCCTGGGACGGCAGTATTAGATTCCGATGCACCATTGCAGGTTTACTGTATCCCTTGGACCTTCAAATCAACGATGAAACACAGAAATTGCATCGATATTGAATACAAAAGGCAAAATGTCGATTTATTTACAAGAGGATTAACACTTCTAAAAGCTCGTGCCTTGAGCCTTTCCTGGGACAGCAGTATTAGATTCCGATGCACCATTGCTGGTTTACTGTAGCCCTTGGACCTTCAAATCAACGATGAAACACAAAATTGCATCGCTATTGAATACAAAAGTCCAAATGTCGACTTAATTACAAGAGGAGAAACTCTTCTAATAGTTCGTGCTTTGAGCCTTTCCTGGGACAGCAATATTAGATTCCGATGCACGATTGCAGGTTTACTGTATCCCTTGGTCGTTCAACTCAACGATGAAACACAGAAATTGCATCGATATTGAATACAAAAGGCAAAATGTCGACTGATTTACAAGATGTGTAACTCTTCTAATAGTTCGATCTTTGAGCATTTCCTGGGACGGGTGTATTAGATTCCGATGCACCATTGCAGGTTTACTGTATCCCTTGGACCTTCAAATGAACGATGAAACACAGAAATTGCATCGATATTGAATAAAAAATGCAAAATGTCAAATTATTTATAAGAGGAGTAACTCTTCTAATTGTTCGTGCTTTGAGCCTTTCCTGGCACAGCAGTATTAGATTCCGATCCACCATTGCAGGTTTAATGTATCCCTTGGCCTTCAAATCAACGATGAAACACAGAAATTGCGTCGATATTGAATACAAAAGGCAAAATGTCGACTTATTTATAAGTGGAGTAACTCTTCTAATAGTTCGTGTTTTGAGCCTTTCCTGGGACAGCAGTATTAGATTCCGATGCACCATTGCAGGTTTAGTGTATCCCTTGGACCTTAAAATCAACGATGAAACACAGAAATTGCATCTATATTGAACACAAAAGGCAACATGTCGACTTATTTACAAGAGGAGTAACTCTTCTAATAGTTCGTGCTTTTGGCCTTTCCTGGGACAGCAGTATTAGATTCCGATGCACCATTGCAGGTTTACTGTATCCCTTGGACCTTCAAATCTACGATGAAACACAGAAATTGCATCGATATTGAATACAAAAGGCAAAATGTCGACTTATTTATAAGAGGAGTAACTCTTCTAATATTTCGTGCTTTGAGACTATCCTGGGACAGCAGTATTAGATTCCGATGCACCATTGCAGGTTTACTGTATCCCTTGGACCTTCAAATCAACTATGAAACACAGAAATTGCATCGATACTAAATACAAAAAGCAAAATGTCGACTAATTTATAAGAGGAGTACCTCTTCTAATAATTCGTGCTTTGAGCCTTACCTGGGACACCATTATTAGACCCTGATGCACCATTGCAGGTTTACTGTATCCCTTGGACCTTCAAATCAACGATGAACCACAGAAATTGCATCGATAATGAATACAAAAAGCAAAATGTCGACTTATTTACAAGAGGAGTAGCTCTTCTAATAGTTCGTGTTTTTAGCCTTTCCTGGGACAGCAGTATTAGATTTCAATGCACCATTGCCGGTTTAGTGTATCCCTTGGACCTTCAAATCAACGATGAAACACAGAAATTGCATCGATATTGAATACAAAAGGCAAAATGTCGACTTATTTATAAGAGGAGTAACTCCTGTAATAGTTCGTGCTTTGAGCCTTTCCTGGGACGGCAGTATTAGATTCCGATGCACCATTGCAGGTTTACTGTATCCCTTGGACCTTCAAATCAACGATGAAACACAGAAATTGCATCGATATTGAATACAAAAGGCAAAATGTCGATTTATTTACAAGAGGATTAACTCTTCTAAAAGCTCGTGCCTTGAGCCTTTCCTGGGACAGCAGTATTAGATTCCGATGCACCATTGCTGGTTTACTGTAGCCCTTGGACCTTCAAATCAACGATGAAACACAAAATTGCATCGCTATTGAATACAAAAGTCCAAATGTCGACTTAATTACAAGAGGAGAAACTCTTCTAATAGTTCGTGCTTTGAGCCTTTCCTGGGACAGCAATATTAGATTCCGATGCACGATTGCAGGTTTACTGTATCCCTTGGTCGTTCAACTCAACGATGAAACACAGAAATTGCATCGATATTGAATACAAAAGGCAAAATGTCGACTGATTTACAAGATGTGTAACTCTTCTAATAGTTCGATCTTTGAGCATTTCCTGGGACGGGAGTATTAGATTCCGATGCACCATTGCAGGTTTACTGTATCCCTTGGACCTTCAAATGAACGATGAAACACAGAAATTGCATCGATATTGAATAAAAAATGCAAAATGTCAAATTATTTATAAGAGGAGTAACTCTTCTAATTGTTCGTGCTTTGAGCCTTTCCTGGCACAGCAGTATTAGATTCCGATGCACCATTGCAGGTTTACTGTATCCCTTGGCCTTCAAATCAACGATGAAACACAGAAATTGCGTCGATATTGAATACAAAAGGCAAAATGTCGACTTATTTATAAGTGGAGTAACTCTTCTAATAGTTCGAGCTTTGAGCCTTTCCTGGGACAGCAGTATTAGATTCCGATGCACCATTGCAGGTTTAGTGTATCCCTTGGACCTTAAAATCAACGATGAAACACAGAAATTGCATCTACATTGAACACAAAAGGCAAAATGTCGACTTATTTACAAGAGGAGTAACTCTTCTAATAGTTCGTGCTTTTAGCCTTTCCTGGAACAGCAGTATTAGATTCCGATGCACCATTGCAGGTTTACTGTATCCCTTGGACCTTCAAATCAACGATGAAACACAGAAATTGCATCGATATTGAATACAAAAGGCAAAATGTCGACTTATTTATAAGAGGAGTAACTCTTCTAAAATTTCGTGCTTTGAGCCTATCCTGGGACAGCAGTATTAGATTCCGATGCACCATTGCAGGTTTACTGTATCCCTTGGACCTTCAAATCAACGATGAAACACAGAAATTGCATCGATACTGAATACAAAAAGCAAAATGTCGACTTACTTACAAGAGGAGTAGCTCTTCTAATAGTTCGTGTTTTTAGCCTTTCCTGGAACAACAGTATTAGATTTCAATGCACCATTGCCGGTTTAGTGTATCCCTTGGACCTTCAAATCAACGATGAAACACAGAAATTGCATCGATATTGAATACAAAAGGCAAAATGTCGACTTATTTATAAGAGGAGTAACTCCTGTAATAGTTCGTGCTTTGAGCCTTTCCTGGGACGGCAGTATTAGATTCCGATGCACCATTGCAGGTTTACTGTATCCCTTGGACCTTCAAATCAACGATGAAACACAGAAATTGCATCGATATTGAATACAAAAGGCAAAATGTCGATTTATTTACAAGAGGATTAACTCTTCTAAAAGCTCGTGCCATGAGCCTTTCCTGGGACAGCAGTATTAGATTCCGATGCACCATTGCTGGTTTACTGTAGCCCTTGGACCTTCAAATCAACGATGAAACACAAAATTGCATCGCTATTGAATACAAAAGTCCAAATGTCGACTTAATTACAAGAGGAGAAACTCTTCTAATAGTTCGTGCTTTGAGCCTTTCCTGGGACAGCAATATTAGATTCCGATGCACGATTGCAGGTTTACTGTATCCCTTGGTCGTTCAACTCAACGATGAAACACAGAAATTGCATCGATATTGAATACAAAAGGCAAAATGTCGACTGATTTACAAGATGTGTAACTCTTCTAATAGTTCGATCTTTGAGCATTTCCTGGGACGGGAGTATTAGATTCCGATGCACCATTGCAGGTTTACTGTATCCCTTGGACCTTCAAATGAACGATGAAACACAGAAATTGCATCGATATTGAATAAAAAATGCAAAATGTCAAATTATTTATAAGAGGAGTAACTCTTCTAATTGTTCGTGCTTTGAGCCTTTCCTGGCACAGCAGTATTAGATTCCGATGCACCATTGCAGGTTTACTGTATCCCTTGGCCTTCAAATCAACGATGAAACACAGAAATTGCGTCGATATTGAATACAAAAGGCAAAATGTTGACTTATTTATAAGTGGAGTAACTCTTCTAATAGTTCGTGCTTTGAGCCTTTCCTGGGACAGCAGTATTAGATTCCGATGCACCATTGCAGGTTTAGTGTATCCCTTGGACCTTAAAATCAACGATGAAACACAGAAATTGCATCTACATTGAACACAAAAGGCAAAATGTCGACTTATTTACAAGATGAGTAACTCTTCTAATAGTTCGTGCTTTTAGCCTTTCCTGGGACAGCAGTATTAGATTCCGATGCACCATTGCCGGTTTACTGTATCCCTTGGACCTTCAAATCAACGATGAAACACAGAAATTGCATCGATATTGAAGACAAAAGGCAAAATGTCGACTTATTTATAAGAGGAGTAACTCTTCTAAAATTTCGTGCTTTGAGCCTATCCTGGGACAGCAGTATTAGATTCCGATGCACCATTGCAGGTTTACTGTATCCCTTGGACCTTCAAATCAACGATGAAACACAGAAATTGCATCGATACTGAATACAAAAAGCAAAATGTCGACTTATTTACAAGAGGAGTAGCTCTTCTAATAGTTCGTGCTTTTAGCCTTTCCTGGGACAACAGTATTAGATTTCAATGCACCATTGCCGGTTTAGTGTATCCCTTGGACCTTCAAATCAAAGATGAAACACAGAAATTGCATCGATATTGATTACAAAAGGCAAAATGTCGACTTATTTATAAGAGGAGTAACTCCTGTAATAGTTCGTGCTTTGAGCCTTTCCTGGGACGGCAGTATTAGATTCCGATGCACCATTGCAGGTTTACTGTATCCCTTGGACCTTCAAATCAACGATGAAACACAGAAATTGCATCGATATTGAATACAAAAGGCAAAATGTCGATTTATTTACAAGAGGATTAACTCTTCTAAAAGCTCGTGACTTGAGCCTCTCCTGGGACAGCAGTATTAGATTCCGATGCACCATTGCTGGTTTACTGTATCCCTTGGACCTTCAAATCAACGATGAAACACAAAATTGCATCGCTATTGAATACAAATGTCCAAATGTCGACTTATTTACAAGAGGAGAAACTCTTCTAATAGTTCGTGCTTTGAGCCTTTCCTGGGACAGCAATATTAGATTCCGATGCACGATTGCAGGTTTACTGTATCCCTTGGTCGTTCAACTCAACGATGAAACACAGAAATTGCATCGATATTGAATACAAAAGGCAAAATGTCGACTGATTTACAAGATGTGTAACTCTTCTAATAGTTCGATCTTTGAGCATTTCCTGGGACGGGAGTATTAGATTCCGATGCACCATTGCAGGTTTACTGTATCCCTTGGACCTTCAAATGAACGATGAAACACAGAAATTGCATCGATATTGAATAAAAAATGCAAAATGTCAAATTATTTATAAGAGGAGTAACTCGTCTAATTGTTCGTGCTTTGAGCCTTTCCTGGCACAGCAGTATTAGATTCCGATGCACCATTGCAGGTTTACTGTATCCCTTGGCCTTCAAATCAACGATGAAACACAGAAATTGCGTCGATATTGAATACAAAAGGCAAAATGTTGACTTATTTATAAGTGGAGTAACTCTTCTAATAGTTCGTGCTTTGAGCCTTTCCTGGGACAGCAGTATTAGATTCCGATGCACCATTGCAGGTTTAGTGTATCCCTTGGACCTTAAAATCAACGATGAAACACAGAAATTGCATCTACATTGAACACAAAAGGCAAAATGTCGACTTATTTACAAGATGAGTAACTCTTCTAATAGTTCGTGCTTTTAGCCTTTCCTGGGACAGCAGTATTAGATTCCGATGCACCATTGCCGGTTTACTGTATCCCTTGGACCTTCAAATCAACGATGAAACACAGAAATTGCATCGATATTGAAGACAAAAGGCAAAATGTCGACTTATTTATAAGAGGAGTAACTCTTCTAAAATTTCGTGCTTTGAGCCTATCCTGGGACAGCAGTATTAGATTCCGATGCACCATTGCAGGTTTACTGTATCCCTTGGACCTTCAAATCAACGATGAAACACAGAAATTGCATCGATACTGAATACAAAAAGCAAAATGTCGACTTATTTACAAGAGGAGTAGCTCTTCTAATAGTTCGTGCTTTTAGCCTTTCCTGGGACAACAGTATTAGATTTCAATGCACCATTGCCGGTTTAGTGTATCCCTTGGACCTTCAAATCAAAGATGAAACACAGAAATTGCATCGATATTGATTACAAAAGGCAAAATGTCGACTTATTTATAAGAGGAGTAACTCCTGTAATAGTTCGTGCTTTGAGCCTTTCCTGGGACGGCAGTATTAGATTCCGATGCACCATTGCAGGTTTACTGTATCCCTTGGACCTTCAAATCAACGATGAAACACAGAAATTGCATCGATATTGAATACAAAAGGCAAAATGTCGATTTATTTACAAGAGGATTAACTCTTCTAAAAGCTCGTGACTTGAGCCTCTCCTGGGACAGCAGTATTAGATTCCGATGCACCATTGCTGGTTTACTGTATCCCTTGGACCTTCAAATCAACGATGAAACACAAAATTGCATCGCTATTGAATACAAATGTCCAAATGTCGACTTATTTACAAGAGGAGAAACTCTTCTAATAGTTCGTGCTTTGAGCCTTTCCTGGGACAGCAATATTAGATTCCGATGCACCATTGCAGGTTTACTGTATCCCTTGGTCGTTCAACTCAACGATGAAACACAGAAATTGCATCGATATTGAATACAAAAGGCAAAATGTCGACTGATTTACAAGATGTGTAACTCTTCTAATAGTTCGATCTTTGAGCATTTCCTGGGACGGGAGTATTAGATTCCGATGCACCATTGCAGGTTTACTGTATCCCTTGGACCTTCAAATGAACGATGAAACACAGAAATTGCATCGATATTGAATAAAAAATGCAAAATGTCAAATTATTTATAAGAGGAGTAACTCTTCTAATTGTTCGTGCTTTGAGCCTTTCCTGGCACAGCAGTATTAGATTCCGATGCACCATTGCAGGTTTAATGTATCCCTTGGCCTTCAAATCAACGATGAAACACAGAAATTGCGTCGATATTGAATACAAAAGGCAAAATGTCGACTTATTTATAAGTGGAGTAACTCTTCTAATAGTTCGTGTTTTGAGCCTTTCCTGGGACAGCAGTATTAGATTCCGATGCACCATTGCAGGTTTAGTGTATCCCTTGGACCTTAAAATCAACGATGAAACACAGAAATTGCATCTATATTGAACACAAAAGGCAACATGTCGACTTATTTACAAGAGGATTAACTCTTCTAATAGTTCGTGCTTTTAGCCTTTCCTGGGACAGCAGTATTAGATTCCGATGCACCATTGCAGGTTTACTGTATCCCTTGGACCTTCAAATCAACGATGAAACACAGAAATTGCATCGATATTGAATACAAAAGGCAAAATGTCGACTTATTTATAAGAGGAGTAACTCTTCTAATATTTCGTGCTTTGAGACTATCCTGGGACAGCAGTATTAGATTCCGATGCACCATTGCAGGTTTACTGTATCCCTTGGACCTTCAAATCAACTATGAAACACAGAAATTGCATCGATACTAAATACAAAAAGCAAAATGTCGACTAATTTATAAGAGGAGTACCTCTTCTAATAATTCGTGCTTTGAGCCTTACCTGGGACACCATTATTAGACCCTGATGCACCATTGCAGGTTTACTGTATCCCTTGGACCTTCAAATCAACGATGAACCACAGAAATTGCATCGATAATGAATACAAAAAGCAAAATGTCGACTTATTTACAAGAGGAGTAGCTCTTCTAATAGTTCGTGTTTTTAGCCTTTCCTGGGACAGCAGTATTAGATTTCAATGCACCATTGCCGGTTTAGTGTATCCCTTGGACCTTCAAATCAACGATGAAACACAGAAATTGCATCGATATTGAATACAAAAGGCAAAATGTCGACTTATTTATAAGAGGAGTAACTCCTGTAATAGTTCGTGCTTTGAGCCTTTCCTGGGACGGCAGTATTAGATTCCGATGCACCATTGCAGGTTTACTGTATCCCTTGGACCTTCAAATCAACGATGAAACACAGAAATTGCATCGATATTGAATACAAAAGGCAAAATGTCGATTTATTTACAAGAGGATTAACTCTTCTAAAAGCTCGTGCCTTGAGCCTTTCCTGGGACAGCAGTATTAGATTCCGATGCACCATTGCTGGTTTACTGTAGCCCTTGGACCTTCAAATCAACGATGAAACACAAAATTGCATCGCTATTGAATACAAAAGTCCAAATGTCGACTTAATTACAAGAGGAGAAACTCTTCTAATAGTTCGTGCTTTGAGCCTTTCCTGGGACAGCAATATTAGATTCCGATGCACGATTGCAGGTTTACTGTATCCCTTGGTCGTTCAACTCAACGATGAAACACAGAAATTGCATCGATATTGAATACAAAAGGCAAAATGTCGACTGATTTACAAGATGTGTAACTCTTCTAATAGTTCGATCTTTGAGCATTTCCTGGGACGGGAGTATTAGATTCCGATGCACCATTGCAGGTTTACTGTATCCCTTGGACCTTCAAATGAACGATGAAACACAGAAATTGCATCGATATTGAATAAAAAATGCAAAATGTCAAATTATTTATAAGAGGAGTAACTCTTCTAATTGTTCGTGCTTTGAGCCTTTCCTGGCACAGCAGTATTAGATTCCGATGCACCATTGCAGGTTTACTGTATCCCTTGGCCTTCAAATCAACGATGAAACACAGAAATTGCGTCGATATTGAATACAAAAGGCAAAATGTCGACTTATTTATAAGTGGAGTAACTCTTCTAATAGTTCGAGCTTTGAGCCTTTCCTGGGACAGCAGTATTAGATTCCGATGCACCATTGCAGGTTTAGTGTATCCCTTGGACCTTAAAATCAACGATGAAACACAGAAATTGCATCTACATTGAACACAAAAGGCAAAATGTCGACTTATTTACAAGAGGAGTAACTCTTCTAATAGTTCGTGCTTTAAGCCTTTCCTGGGACAGCAGTATTAGATTCCGATGCACCATTGCATGTTTACTGTATCCCTTGGACCTTCAAATCAACGATGAAACACAGAAATTGCATCGATATTGAATACAAAAGGCAAAATGTCGACTTATTTATAAGAGGAGTAACTCTTCTAAAATTTCGTGCTTTGAGCCTATCCTGGGACAGCAGTATTAGATTCCGATGCACCATTGCAGGTTTACTGTATCCCTTGGACCTTCAAATCAACGATGAAACACAGAAATTGCATCGATACTGAATACAAAAAGCAAAATGTCGACTTACTTACAAGAGGAGTAGCTCTTCTAATAGTTCGTGTTTTTAGCCTTTCCTGGGACAACAGTATTAGATTTCAATGCACCATTGCCGGTTTAGTGTATCCCTTGGACCTTCAAATCAACGATGAAACACAGAAATTGCATCGATATTGAATACAAAAGGCAAAATGTCGACTTATTTATAAGAGGAGTAACTCCTGTAATAGTTCGTGCTTTGAGCCTTTCCTGGGACGGCAGTATTAGATTCCGATGCACCATTGCAGGTTTACTGTATCCCTTGGACCTTCAAATCAACGATGAAACACAGAAATTGCATCGATATTGAATACAAAAGGCAAAATGTCGATTTATTTACAAGAGGATTAACTCTTCTAAAAGCTCGTGCCATGAGCCTTTCCTGGGACAGCAGTATTAGATTCCGATGCACCATTGCTGGTTTACTGTAGCCCTTGGACCTTCAAATCAACGATGAAACACAAAATTGCATCGCTATTGAATACAAAAGTCCAAATGTCGACTTAATTACAAGAGGAGAAACTCTTCTAATAGTTCGTGCTTTGAGCCTTTCCTGGGACAGCAATATTAGATTCCGATGCACGATTGCAGGTTTACTGTATCCCTTGGTCGTTCAACTCAACGATGAAACACAGAAATTGCATCGATATTGAGTACAAAAGGCAAAATGTCGACTGATTTACAAGATGTGTAACTCTTCTAATAGTTCGATCTTTGAGCATTTCCTGGGACGGGAGTATTAGATTCCGATGCACCATTGCAGGTTTACTGTATCCCTTGGACCTTCAAATGAACGATGAAACACAGAAATTGCATCGATATTGAATAAAAAATGCAAAATGTCAAATTATTTATAAGAGGAGTAACTCTTCTAATTGTTCGTGCTTTGAGCCTTTCCTGGCACAGCAGTATTAGATTCCGATGCACCATTGCAGGTTTACTGTATCCCTTGGCCTTCAAATCAACGATGAAACACAGAAATTGCGTCGATATTGAATACAAAAGGCAAAATGTTGACTTATTTATAAGTGGAGTAACTCTTCTAATAGTTCGTGCTTTGAGCCTTTCCTGGGACAGCAGTATTAGATTCCGATGCACCATTGCAGGTTTAGTGTATCCCTTGGACCTTAAAATCAACGATGAAACACAGAAATTGCATCTACATTGAACACAAAAGGCAAAATGTCGACTTATTTACAAGATGAGTAACTCTTCTAATAGTTCGTGCTTTTAGCCTTTCCTGGGACAGCAGTATTAGATTCCGATGCACCATTGCCGGTTTACTGTATCCCTTGGACCTTCAAATCAACGATGAAACACAGAAATTGCATCGATATTGAAGACAAAAGGCAAAATGTCGACTTATTTATAAGAGGAGTAACTCTTCTAAAATTTCGTGCTTTGAGCCTATCCTGGGACAGCAGTATTAGATTCCGATGCACCATTGCAGGTTTACTGTATCCCTTGGACCTTCAAATCAACGATGAAACACAGAAATTGCATCGATACTGAATACAAAAAGCAAAATGTCGACTTATTTACAAGAGGAGTAGCTCTTCTAATAGTTCGTGCTTTTAGCCTTTCCTGGGACAACAGTATTAGATTTCAATGCACCATTGCCGGTTTAGTGTATCCCTTGGACCTTCAAATCAAAGATGAAACACAGAAATTACATCGATATTGATTACAAAAGGCAAAATGTCGACTTATTTATAAGAGGAGTAACTCCTGTAATAGTTCGTGCTTTGAGCCTTTCCTGGGACGGCAGTATTAGATTCCGATGCACCATTGCAGGTTTACTGTATCCCTTGGACCTTCAAATCAACGATGAAACACAGAAATTGCATCGATATTGAATACAAAAGGCAAAATGTCGATTTATTTACAAGAGGATTAACTCTTCTAAAAGCTCGTGACTTGAGCCTCTCCTGGGACAGCAGTATTAGATTCCGATGCACCATTGCTGGTTTACTGTATCCCTTGGACCTTCAAATCAACGATGAAACACAAAATTGCATCGCTATTGAATACAAATGTCCAAATGTCGACTTATTTACAAGAGGAGAAACTCTTCTAATAGTTCGTGCTTTGAGCCTTTCCTGGGACAGCAATATTAGATTCCGATGCACCATTGCAGGTTTACTGTATCCCTTGGTCGTTCAACTCAACGATGAAACACAGAAATTGCATCGATATTGAATACAAAAGGCAAAATGTCGACTGATTTACAAGATGTGTAACTCTTCTAATAGTTCGATCTTTGAGCATTTCCTGGGACGGCAGTATTAGATTCCGATGCACCATTGCAGGTTTACTGTATCCCTTGGACCTTCAAATGAACGATGAAACACAGAAATTGCATCGATATTGAATAAAAAATGCAAAATGTCAAATTATTTATAAGAGGAGTAACTCTTCTAATTGTTCGTGCTTTGAGCCTTTCCTGGCACAGCAGTATTAGATTCCGATGCACCATTGCAGGTTTACTGTACCCCTTGGCCTTCAAATCAACGATGAAACACAGAAATTGCATCGATATTGAATACAAACGGCAAATTGTCGACTTATTTATAAGTGGAGTAACTCTTCTAATAGTTCGTACTTTGAGCCTTTCCTGGGACAGCAGTATTAGATTCCGATGCACCATTGCAGCTTTACTGTATCCCTTGGACCTTCAAAACAACGATGAAACACAGAAATTGCATCGATATTGAATACAAAAGGCAAAATGTCGACTTATTTATAAGAGGAGTAACTCTCCTAATATTTCGTGCTTTGAGCCTATCCTGGGACAGTAGTATTAGATTCCGATGCACCATTGCAGGTTTACTGTATCCCTTGGACCTTCAAATCAACGATGAAACACAGAAATTGCATCGATACTGAATACAAAAAGCAAAATGTCGACTTATTTATAAGAGGAGTAGCTCTTCTAATAGTTCGTGTTTTTAGCCTTTCCTGGGACAGCAGTATTAGATTTCAATGCACCATTGCCGGTTTAGTGTATCCCTTGGACCTTCAAATCAACGATGAAACACAGAAATTGCATCGATATTGAATACAAAAGGCAAAATGTCGACTTATTTATAAGAGGAGTAACTCCTGTAATAGTTCGTGATTTGAGCCTTTCCTGGGACGGCAGTATTAGATTCCGATGCACCATTGCAGGTTTACTGTATCCCTTGGACCTTCAAATCAACGATGAAGAACAGAAATTGCATCGATATTGAATACAAAAGGCAAAATGTCGTTTTATTTACAAGAGGATTAACTCTTCTAAAAGCTCGTGACTTGAGCCTCTCCTGGGACAGCAGTATTAGATTCCGATGCACCATTGCTGGTTTACTGTATCCCTTGGTCGTTCAACTCAACGATGAAACACAGAAATTGCATCGATATTGAATACAAAAGGCAAAATATCGACTTATTTATAAGAGGAGTAACTTTTCTAATAGTTCGTGCTTTGAGCCTATCCTGGGACAGCAGTATTAGATTCCGATGCACCATTGCAGGTTTACTGTATCCCTTGGACCTTCAAATCAACGATGAAACACAGAAATTGCATCGAAGTTGAATACAAAAGGCAAAATGTCGACTTATTTATAAGAGGGGTAACTCTTCTAATAGTTCGTGCTTTGAGCCTCTCCTGGGAAAGCAGTATTAGATTCCGATGCACCATTGCAGGTTTACTGTATCCCTTCGACCTTCAAATCAACGATGAAACACAGAAATTGCATCGAAGTTGAATACAAAAGGCAAAATGTCGACTTATTTATAAGAGGAGTACCTCTTCTAATATTTCGTGGTTTGAGCCTTAACTGGGACAGCATTATTAGATTCCGATGCACCATTGCAGGTTTACTGTATCCCTTGGACCTTCAAATCAACGATGAAACACAGAAATTGCATCGATATTGAATACAAAAGGCAAAATATCGACTTATTTATAAGAGGAGTAACTTTTCTAATAGTTCGTGCTTTGAGCCTATCCTGGGACAGCAGTATTAGATTCCGATGCACCTTTGCAGGTTTACTGTATCCCTTGGACCTTAAAATCAACGATGAAACCAAGATTTTGCATCTATATTGAATACAAAATGCAATATTTCGGCTTATTTACAAGAGGAGTAACTCTTCTACTAGTTCGTGCATTGTGCCTTTTCTGGGACAGCAGTATTAGATTCCGAAGCACCATTGCAGGTTTAGTGTATCCCTTGGACCTTCACATCAACGATGAAACACAGAAATTGCATCGATATTGAATACAAAAGGCAAAATGTCGACTTATTTACGAGAGGAGTAACTCTTCTAATAGTTCGTGTTTTGAGCCTTTCCTGGGACAGCAGTATTAGATTCCGATGCACCATTGGAGGTTTACTGTATCCCTTGGACCTTCAAATCAACGATGAAGAACAGAAATTGCATCGATATTGAATACAAAAAGCAAAATGTCGTTTTATTTACAAGAGGATTAACTCTTCTAAAAGCTCGTGACTTGAGCCTCTCCTGGGACAGCAGTATTAGATTCCGATGCACCATTGCTGGTTTACTGTATCCCTTGGACCTTCAAATCAACGATGAAACACAAAATTGCATCGCTATTGAATACAAAAGTCCAAATGTCGACTTATTTACAAGAGGAGAAACTCTTCTAATAGTTCGTGCTTTGAGCCTTTCCTGGGACAGCAATTTTAGATTCCGATGCACCATTGCAGGTTTACTGTATCCCTTGGTCGTTCAACTCAACGATGAAACACAGAAATTGCATCGATATTGAATACAAAAGGCAAAATGTCGACTGATTTACAAGATGTGTAACACTTCTAATAGTTCGATCTTTGAGCATTTCCTGGGACGGCAGTATTAGATTCCGATGCACCATTGCAGGTTTACTGTATCCCTTGGACCTTCCAATGAACGATGAAACACAGAAATTGCATCGATATTGAATAAAAAATGCAAAATGTCGAATTATTTATAAGAGGAGTAACTCTTCTAATTGTTCGTGCTTTGAGCCTTTCCTGGCACAGCAGTATTAGATTCCGATGCACCATTGCAGGTTTACTGTATCCCTCGGACCTTCAAATCAACGATGAAACACAGAAATTGCATCGAAGTTGAATACAAAAGGCAAAATGTCGACTTATTTATAAGAGGAGTACCTCTTCTAATATTTCGTGGTTTGAGCCTTAACTGGGACAGCATTATTAGATTCCGATGCACCATTGCAGGTTTACTGTATCCCTTGGACCTTCAAATCAACGATGAAACACAGAAATTGCATCGATATTGAATACAAAAGGCAAAATGTCGACTTATTTACAAGAGGAGTAGCTCTCCTAATAGTTCGTGCTTTTAGCCTTTCCTGGGACAGCAGTATTAGATTCCGATGCACCTTTGCAGGTTTACTGTATCCCTTGGACCTTAAAATCAACGATGAAAAGCAGAATTTGCATCTATATTGAATACAAAATGCAATATTTCGGCTTATTTACAAGAGGAGTAACTCTTCTACTAGTTCGTGCATTGTGCCTTTTCTGGGACAGCAGTATTAGATTCCGAAGCACCATTGCAGGTTTAGTGTATCCCTTGGACCTTCAAATCAACGATGAAACACAGAAATTGCATCGATATTGAATACAAAAGGCAAAATGTCGTCTTATTTACGAGAGGAGTAACTCTTCTAATAGTTCGTGCTTTGAGCCTATCCTGGGACAACAGTATTAGATTCCGATGAACCATTGCAGGTTTACTGTATACCTTGGGCCTTCAAATCAACGATGAAACACAGAAATTGCATCGATATTGAATACAAAAGGCAAAATGTCGACTTATTTATAAGAGGAGTAACTCTGCTAATTGTTCGTGCTTTGAGCCTTTCCTGGGACAGCAGTATTAGATTCCGATGCACCATTGCAGGTTTACTGTATCCCTTGGACCTTAAAATCAACGATGAAACACAGAAATTGCATCGATATTGAATACAAAAGGCAAAATGTCGACTCATTTACAAGAGGATTAACTCTTCTAATAGTTCGTGTTTGAGCCTTTCCTGGGACAGCAGTATTAGATTACGATGCACCATTGCATGTTTACTATATCACTTGGACTTTCAAATCAACGATGAAACACAGAAATTGCATCGATATTGAATACAAAAGGCAAAATGTCGACTTATTTATAAGAGGAGTAACTCTTCTAATACTTCGTGCTTTGAGCCTTTCCTGGGACAGCAGTATTAGATTCCGATGCACCATTGCAGGTTTAGTGTATCCCTTGGACCTTAAAATCAACGATGAAACACAGAAATTGCACCGATATTGAATAAAAAAGGCTAAATGTCGACTTATTTACAAGAGGATTAACTCTTCTAATAGTTCGTGCTTTTAGCCTTTCCTGGGACAGCAGCAGTAGATCCTGATGCACCATTGCAGGTTTACTGTATCCCTTGGACCTTCAAATCAACGATGAAACACAGAAATTGCATCGATATTGAATACAAAAGGCAAAATGTCGACTTATTTATAAGAGGAGTACCTCTTCTAATAATTCGTGCTTTGAGCCTTACCTGGGACAGCATTATTAGATTCCGATGCACCATTGCAGGTTTACTGTATCCCTTGGACCTTCAAATCAACGATGAAACACAAAATTGCATCGCTATTGAATACAAAAGTCCAAATGTCGACTTATTTACAAGAGGAGAAACTCTTCTAATAGTTCGTGCTTTGAGCCTTTCCTGGGACAGCAATTTTAGATTCCGATGCACCATTGCAGGTTTACTGTATCCCTTGGTCGTTCAACTCAACGATGAAACACAGAAATTGCATCGATATTGAATACAAAAGGCAAAATGTCGACTGATTTACAAGATGTGTAACTCTTCTAATAGTTCGATCTTTGAGCATTTCCTGGGACGGCAGTATTAGATTCCGATGCACCATTGCAGGTTTACTGTATCCCTTGGACCTTCAAATCAACGATGAAACACAGAAATTGCATCGATATTGAATACAAAAGGCAAAATGTCGA